>NC_072482.1:56078824-56378824 GCF_027574615.1 Eptesicus fuscus | reverse complement strand
TGTATTTTGATTATGCTTGACATTGGACAATTAAATACTTCACCTCCTCCTACTTCCTAAAACACACACATGTGTCTTTGGGATATTGCATTACAAATCTGTGCCACAAAAGAAAAAAGAAGCATCTAAAAAGTGTCAGAGAAGAAAATTTATTTATGAAAATTCCTAAGGAACAAATTGTTTCTTTTTTGAAAAGCAGCTGTGTTGTACTCATTTCCTCTTCTTATTCTAATGGTACCGTTATCAAATGTGTGCCATCCACCTTTATTTAAAGAGCAAATACCCAAGGAAGTTACTTTGTTTATCAGGAAATACATAGAACAAATAAATTTTTCTATCTCTACTTAATGTTTGAATCTCTGGTGAACAGTTTGCTCATTTCAACAGTGAGCATGTCACAATAATATGAATATCAGTGGAGTGATTCTGACATTTGGTTGATAAGATTTGCCTTAAAATATATTTACAGAAATTCTGTTTAGCTAATATATAGCGCTTCATAACCTTTATCAATTTCAAACACACTTGGTTTTCTCATGCATAAAACTTACTGAGGTGTTTGCCAAGAAAAGCCATTTTAAATGGGAGGGAAACTAGGTGAACAATATTATAACTTATATGCTTCATGTAGAATTGAGATGAAGTAGAAAATTAAAGACAATAAAGTAAGTCTTATTTTATTCATCATTTATTATACAGCAAATGTTTTATGCAAATATACACAATTAGCATTATAATTTTTGACACCATGATTATATATTTTTGTTGGTATTCCTTCCTTGGTCTTCCCCAATTCTATTCCCTGAGCTCCTAAGAACTTAGTATAAAAATTACTTCTCTCATCTGTAGTGTATTATCTCTTTAGTTGTAAAAGTGTTAAAGTACATGAAAAACTTTTTTCTGTCCTGAAGTATTATTTGGCCAATTTATATTCATCAAACATAGTAATTGCAAATAGACAATTCAGTTCTAATTTAGGTACAAAGTTTAAAATTTTATAATTCCAGTTATTTTGAGTTGTCAGGTGTAAATATTATACAAGTTTTGCCCTCAATTTAAATGTAAGTTTTAGATTTTAAAATAACAATGCATTGTTTCCTAATACAGAGTTCATTTATAATATTAGCACATTTGAATTACAATATCAAATTAGACTTGCTTTGTTTTAAAATACTTTGAAACTGTAAAACACTGAGAAGATAACATAGAGGAAAGTTTGATGACACTGATCTTGGCAATGGTTTTTGGATATGACATCAAAAAACAAGTAACAGAAACAAAAATAGACAGTGGAACCATCTTAAACTAAAACAGTCTGTAAATGGACTACCAAGGGGGTCTGGGCTGCCTGTCACTACTTCAGCCAATTAAGCAGAGACAGGGTTGACTGATATATGAGTGTTTATTCCAATAATACCAACAGTATGGGAGAGCAGCAGGTCATCCACAAAAATCTGCTCTGTACCCCACCATAAGCCAACTGCTTATATTGGGTAGAAGGACAAGATTACGTGGGGAAGAAGGAATTACAGGTATGGGAGCCCAGGGACAGGATTAGAGGTAAAGGGGGCAGGGGGTGTAAAGAGAAGGTGGGGATTGGGCCAAAACTGGCTCTTTGATATCCCCCAAGGGGTCCAAAATTGCGAGAGGGCACAGGCCAGGCCAAGGGACCCCACTGGTGCACAGTTGGTGCTGGGAAGGGGCAGCAGGAGGGCTCCAGGGCATGTCCAGCCCATCTTGCACAGTCCTGATCGGCCGGACCTCAGCAGAAAGCTAACCTACCAGTCAGAGCATCTGCCCCCTGGTGGTCAGTAAATGTCATAGGAACCAGTTGGACTGTCAAACAGTCACACAGTCACTTAGGCTTTTATATCCTATATAATAAAGAGGTGATATGCAAATTGACCATCACACCGTAACAAGCTGGCAGCACCCACAGCGGGGGCGGGGGGTAGCTGCTCCATGTGCCTGCCACCGGAGTCTCCTTAGCCCTGCTGGGGACCTTGGGTCTTCCTGCACCCCCTATTGACTGACAGCTCACCCAGGCTCCTCCAATGAGCTGCCCATCCCTCTCTTCCTCCTTCCCCTGAAGCTGAAGTCTGACTGTGGTATCCAACAAATTGGAAGTTATAACTCATGTTGTTGAGAGTATCCTCCATTCCTCAACTGGGGCCGGCTGCTCTGCTTGCCTGCCACCAGAGTCCCCTCAGTCCCGCTGGGAGCCTCGGGTCCTCCTGCACCCCCCACTGACTGAGGCTCAGGAAAGTAGGGCCGGCCAAGGTGCAGGCAAGCCTTGGATGGCGCTGTCTAGGGCTGACCCGAGGCTCAGGTAACCAGGGCTGGCTGAGGCTTGTGCTGCCGGCAGTAGCAGCAGCAGAGGTGTGATGGAGGTGTCACCTTCCCCTGATCGCCGGGTCGCCTCCCGCCCCCAAGGGCTCCCAGACTGTGAGAGGGGGCAGGCCGGGCTGAGGGACTCCCCGCTCCAGTGCATGAATTTTCATGCACTGGTCCTCTAGTATTTAGATAATTGGATATTATACACTGGTGGTCCGGTGCACAGATTCGTGCACATTGAAAGGAAATTAATTACAAGAAATATTTTAATATTGCTATTTGCCCTTCTCTATAATTGAAGTGTCAACCAAATTCACGATCAACAATGACAGTTCGAAACACACGCATGCGATTGGCACCAGCGAGAACTTTATATGTATCGCGCATGCGTGAGTCAACTTAGCCTTTTATTGATATAGAATAAACTTGCTTATTATTGTAGATCATGCAGGGAGAACAAAGGGTAAACTATCTAACTGCATGACTATATTCTGCGCAGTGAGAAAACCTGAAGTCATTTTCAAGTTCCACCATGTCTTACTTCTTTTCAATTGGGTGGGTCAAGTTTCTAAGCTTTCTAAATCTGTTTTCCGGCTAATGAAGAGAAAATAGGTATCCACAGAGCCTTCTATTTACCTACTCCAGGACTTCTGTGAGGATCAAATGAGATGAGGCATGGGAAAACACTTCACAGACATTTGGTTAAAGTGTGAAATGTTTGTACCTGGCTATAAAGCAAGTTATGTTCCTGGGCTGAAGAAACTGCAAGGAGGCTAGTCATCGCTAGGAAGAGGAAGCTGGGCATTGCTACGTGACACCATTACCCAGCGCCGATAGCACCTATTTCCAGGCTGGGATGGATTGGGGGCTGCATTTTGCGCCATGGGGTCTTGGCAGCGTTGGCTGTGATTTGGTGGGGTGTTGCTCTGGGGTGGTGGCGGAGCCTATGTCCCACTTGGGGGAAGTCAAGTATTGCTTTGTTGGCGCCAGGTCCATGGTGCTAGTGTGTGTCACAGGAGCTCCTGTGTTGAGCATCTGCCCCCTGGTGGTCAGTGCATGTCATAGCAAGTGGTTGGGTGGTTGGACACTTAGTATATTAGCCATATATATATATTATATATATATATCTCCTATCTAATAAAAAGGTAATATGCAAATTGACCATACCATCGACACACCCACAAGCCACGCCCACAAGCCAATCAGAGCAAGTATGCAAATTAACCCAACCAAGATGGCTACAGCCACAGAGAGCAAGGTTTCCCAGGTAACAGAGCAAGCCAAGCTTTCCTCAAGCCGTTGCAGGCCTAAGCCTCCACTCAAGCTACAAAGTTTCAATTATAGAAGGTAAACAAATTCAAACAGAAATGGCGGCAGAATGGAGCTTGAGAGAGCAGGCCAGGGTTGCCGGCGGCAACAGGGGAAGCAAAGCTTTCCTCACACCCTGTCCCGGCCTAGCCTCCGCTTAAGGCTACAAAGTTTCAATTATAGAAGGTGAATTAACTGCAACAGAAATGGCTGCCGGCCGGAGGGAGCAGCAGGCTTGGCTCCGCTACAGGCTACAAAGTTTCATTTGTAGAAGGAAAATAAATTCCAGATACCAGGGCCTCTGCTTGGGTTGCCAGGGGGCTTGGCTGGCCTGCAAACCACCACAGGCCCCTCGCTCAGGCCGACCCATGCCCCACCTGATCCGGGACACCCTTCAGCGCAAACCAGCTGGCCCCCACCGGTGCACCAGGCCTCTATCCTATCTAATAAAAGAGTAATATGCAGATTGATCATCACTGCAACACACAATATAACTGCCCCCATGTGGTCAAAGATCCTGCCCCCATGTGGACACAAGATGGCAACTACAAGATGGAGAGGGCAGTTGAGAGGGACCAGGCCTGCAAGGGAGAGCAGTTGAGAGGGACCAGGCTTGCAAGGGAGGGCAGTTGGAGGTGATCAACCCTGCAAGAGAGGGCAGTTAGGGGTGACCAGGCTGGCAGAGGAGAGAAGTTGGGGGCAAAGAGGCTGGCAGGGGAGCAGTTAAGCATCAACCAGGCTGGCAGCAGAGTGGTTATAGGGTGATCAGGCTGGCAGGCAGAAGCGGTTAGGGGCAATCAGGAAGGCAGGCAGGCAAGCAATTGGGAGCCAGCAGTCCTGGATTGTGAGAGGGATGTCCGACTGCCTGTTTAGGCCTGATCCCAGTGAGATCAGGCCTAAATGGGCAGTCGGACATCCCTCGAGGGGTCCCAGATTGGAGAGGGTGCAAGCTGGGCTGAGGGACACCCCCCCCCCCCCCCCGTGCAAGAATTTCGTGCACCAGGCTTCTAATATATACATATATGTATATATATATATCACACACACACACACACATATATGTACACACACACACACACACACACAAACACATAAACTATTATTCAGCCCTAAAAAAAAAGGAAATTCTGCCATATGGGACAATGTGAATGAACCTGAAGGACATTATGCTAATTGACAGAAGCCAGATCAGAAAGGCAAATACTACATGATCTCAGGTATTTGTATTTAAAATAGTCAAGTTTATAGAAAGAGAGTAAAATGGTGGTTGCCAGGGACTTGGAGAAGAAGGGAATGGGAATATATTTTTTTAAATATATATTTTTTATTGATTTTTTACAGAGAGGAAGGGAGAGGGATAGAGAGTTAGAAACATCGATGAGAGAGAAATATCAATCAGCTGCCTCCTGCACACGTCCTACTGGGAATGTGCCCACAACCAAGGTACATGCCCTTGACCGGAATCGAACCTGGGACCCTTCAGTCCGCAGGCCGAGGCTCTATCCACTGAGCCAAACCGGTTAGGGCGGGAATATTTTAATGATTATAAAGTTACACTTATGTAATATAAAGAAATTCTGGAGATTTTCTGTATTATATTGTGCCTATAGTTAACACTGTATTGTGGACTTAAATATTTTTTAAAGGTAGATCTCATTTTAAGTTTTCTTACGACAATATAAAAAATGAATATATTTTTTAGAAAAAATTACATAATACTGGCATTAGTTTTGCAATACATGCATGTACAGACAGTCCTCGGGTTACGTCGGACTTGATGTATGTCGTTTCGTGGTTACATCGCCATCTCCCATTTATTTATTAAAAAAATAGTTCTGTCATTTTGACGTATGTACATATGTGCTTTATGTTTTTTATTATTTATTTACCACAAGTAAAGGTCAGGAATTGTTATCTTTCTTTTAAATTGTTTTTACTGTTTCACTTCATTACTGCTGTGTATGTGCTCCATGTGAGTGACGTAGGTGCTTATGTAGGTGGGTTCCTACTTACGGTGAAAATCGCATTAAGTTGCGCTGTAGGAACGGATCTCCGATGTAACCCGAGGACCTACTCTGTATATAAACTAAAATAATATCTGTCTGTATTGCCTACTGGTTATTTAAAATTTGAACCTGAATAGAAATGAAATGGTATTATTTGTTTAGGTACTTTGATGGAAAAATAGTTTTAAAGTTTTAAAAATTATCTTTTTCCTCAAACACTGAAACTGAAAATTTCAATATTATATGAAATTAAAAAGCAAAAATATAAAATCTTCTGCAACATTTTCTTATTTCCTAATATTAAGTTGAATTTTGTACTTTTCTTAACTGAAAGTTTTGCTCATCATGTTATCATTCCAATCTTTAGAATTAATATCTTTTTTCATAATCTTTATAATAATCATAGCTGTACTTAGTCCATTGTTACGGTTGTGGAATTATATTATTCTCATTTTATAAATCTATTTTACACTACATGTTTCTATTTTTTACTAAACTAATCTTAACATAATTTTCATTGTTTCCCTAATATCACAGTAGTATAATAGGGTATTTTATGTTGGAATATATACTAATGAAATAGGCATTTTTAAGGGTGAAAAAGGCAGGTTTAGGGAATTTTTAAAATTAAGGGGGTCCATGGAAGAAACACAGGGCTACAGAGCTACAAAGGTTACATTTCCATAAGACAAGGAAGCAGGGAGCCAGCAGAAGTTGCATTTCCATAAGACAAGGGAAGTGGGAATAACCAAAGGTCTATATTTACAAAATAAAGAAGGAGGGCCTTCTATGTCCCATGTGAGGTTTGACCTTTGAGCTCAGGAGTTGCTATAGTGACCAAATCAAAGGGGAATAGTGGCCAATTAGAGGAAATATTGAGGCACAAAAACTGCAGACTTTATAAACCAGGGGAGTCTGTGCTGTGAGATTCTTTCCCCCGCCCCATGTGGGAGTCTGTACTTGTTCTTCAATAAATTTCCACCTTTGCTATACCATCTTCCATCTGTGGATTCATTCTTCAACTTCAACGGACAAAGAGCCTGGGAACCATCCTGCGTGTTCTAGCCCAAAAATCCTGTATCACTAACAGTGAATTGGTGTTTCTTCATTCCCTGAAGGATCAGACTTATTGAGTATCAGAATGATGATATCAAGAATGGTGACTATCATAGAGTGCATTCTTAAAGCATTATTGTCTAAGAGAAAAACTACCTGTCTAAATTCTTAATAGTGAATTGTGGAGCATTTGAGGTGAGAATATTAAGAAGTTCTGTATACTACAAAAGCTCCTCATTAATGAGGAAATTTTAGGTAATGTGATAATGTACCATTTTAAGATATGTCCCAAAGCAACTTTTAGAATTTTTTTAATGTCCTCCTTGATGTTTCTTTTCTAATCGGCCAATATGAAACTTTTCCCACAAATTAATTGTAACCCATGACCTCAACAATTTAAGCTGGACTTTTCCTGAGAATAGTCTTTGTATTTAGCAGTAAGAAAAAAAAAAATAGTGGATGCTTTGATCTTCTAGATCATTACACAGAAAATCTGTGTTATATGATACTCCAGTTTCTCTTTCTGTCTTTTTAAAAAAACTAATGCCTTTACTTATACTAGATTTTTAATAAAGATGTGCTTGCTTTTGAATCCTCTACAAAAGGATAAAAAATTATTTATTATGAAAGACGAATTTAAATGAAGTTTAAGGTTATCCTTAATTTAAAGTAACATTAGTATGGGCAGAACATGATGATTTAAATCAAAGGATAGAAGAAATCACCTATATTGTGATAGTCTCAAAAGCAAAACATATTTCCAAAATATTATCTTACAAAAAGATAAAAATCATTATGGAGTATAAGAGGAGAGGAAGAGGAGAAATGAGTATTTAACATATATTCATGAAATTTCTAATTGTGTCAGTTACAGATTTTGAATCTTATATCAGTTACAGATTTTGAATTTATATAGATATGGAAAATGATTATTATTTGTCCAGGCATTCAGCTAGTTATTTGAAAGTCTTATTTTTAGTCCCCCTTTTTTTTTTGTTCTCTTAATTCATTGCTTTAGTTTTGTAAATATAATAAAGTAGATGCAGTAAAGACTAGCATATTGTAAATGCTTTCCTTGAGTGGTATGTGTTTAAATATGAATACATTTTTTTTTTTTTAAATATATTTTATTGATTTTTTACAGAGAGGAAGAGTGAGGGATAGAGAGTTAGAAACATCGATGAGAGAGAAACATCGATCAGCTGCCTCTTGCACACCCCCTACTGGGGATGTGCCCGCAACCAAGGTACATGCCCTTGACCGGAATCGAACCTGGGACCCTTGAGTCTGCAGGCCGACGCTCTATCCACTGAGCCAAACCGGTTTCGGCAAATATGAATACATTTAACTTCCCCATTTTTTTTCCTTTCAAACCTAGGACAAATTAGTAAATTTCTGTTTTACTTTCAAAGTGAGATTGACTATGATAGTAATAAATAGCAATGTTATAGGGAAAAATGCAATAATTCATTTAAATCAGTTAGCATATCTTCTAACAGTCAGGGCTTTATTAATATTAGATATTAACAATGTTCTTATTGTTAAAATTTATTCTTATTGTTTATGGAATTAATGTTTGCAAACTGCATGAAAATGATAGAAAATATCTGTAGTACAGTTCCAGTGGCTTTGAATAATTTTATTCAATTGGAAAGTATTTATTGAAAACCAATTTTGTGTCAGGCATTATACTTGCATTGGAGAAACCAGAAGAAAATTGGGATTCCCTTCCCTCAAAGGTTTTATTCTCCACTGACAGATAAATAAAAACAATACTACCTTTATGAGATATGTAATAATAGAGTTAATCTCTAAATACAGGGTGGGGTAAAAGTAGGTTTACAGTTGTTTGTATGAAAAACAATATAATAATTAATAAATAATAAGGAGATAATAAACTCTGTTTCATGTACTCACAATGCTAAACCTTCTTTTGCCAAAGCCTGTAGTACTAGGGAAGCTCAAAGGAAAGACTTCAGTTCAGAGTGTAGGGTTTGAACAAAGTCTCCCAGAAGTGAGCAATTTGAATTATACTAAAATGTGAATAGACAAGTACTGGAAGGTATGGTGGTGATAAGTTAACGCCAGTAGTCTTGATCCGGCATCTAGAAGGGTTCTGGAATTTGGAGAAGGGCTGTGCATAAATTAAATAAGAGTCCAGAGATAAAACATAATTTTGGAAGGCATTTGGGGGGCTAGAGGAAACTTAGCTAAAGAAAACCAAGTTCTCCTTGTCTCAGGACCCCTTGCTTTTATTAACACAATTTGTCCTAAGGCAAGGTAGATATGCACATCAAAGGGTAGGGTTTCCTATACAGAGCCCATTGTCAGAATGGGGAATTACCTGCAGCTGTTCAGTTGTTTGGCCAGGAGGAGGCAATAACATGTAGATTAAGATGCCCTGAGCTGTCTGTCAGCAAGCAATCAATTTATGCATCCCTTTCAGATTTGGGGAAATGCCTTTAGCCATTCCCAACAGGCAATAACATATGTGACTCAGCCCTTGTTGTGTCCCCAAGTTCCATCAACCTTTCGATGAAACTCTTGCAATTATGACATGCTGGAATTGGCTTCCGGCAATAAGTGTGGTCCAAATAGAAGCATCAGAGTACTTGCTTCCCACCAAAGGTAGTTATCCCTAGGAAGATTTACACATAGTGAAGGACATACAACTATAAAGTTCAGTTGAATGTTTCCTAAAGCAAGCAAGCATTGCCTTCATCCATTAATTCAGAACACAACAGAAAGAGTAAGATTGACATACTATCACTGTAACGATGTTCAGTGGCCAACAGTAACTACTTAGGATGTTGTAGTGACACTGTGGTGCTCCACCTAGATCTCCCTTCAGGAATGAAGCCTTTATTTAGCTTGGTGCTCAAAGAACTTCCAAAAGATAGCCATCAGCTGTCAGTTTTCTGCTAAAGAAAATTATCACACCCAAGGTCATAACTCCTTCCAGGGTATCCTGCATTCTATGACAGACCAATATGGGATTCAGATATAAAGGCATAGCGCCCCTCCCTAATTCATGACAAGTTTGAAGAATTATTTCTCTCTAGAACTCACTGTGAAGTTGGCTGAGGCCTTCCCTGAGATGGCATTGCAGTTTGACTGCCAAATCCTGTTGCTTTCTCTTCGCTTCCATATGTGCTAATCCCAAGAGCATTTTTAAAATAAATGTTCTGCACATTAAACATTCAGTTTAGCTTTACACCCTCATACACATTTGCTTCATGCTCATTCTGCCACAATGAACTTGCCCTTCTCAGCACTTAACTATAACTGTCTATACTACTAAAAAAGTCTATACCACTATTTTCATTTCTAGCCTCTATGACCACAATTCCCCCTGAACCATTCCTCCTGCTTCCACTCTTGCCCCTCTACAATCTTTTTTCTACCTGCAGCCAGATTAGAGCTGTCACGCATAAATGATATAAGGTAGTGAGTGCTCTTGCTTAACGCCTTCCGATGGCTTGCCCATCCACTTAGAATAAAATCCAAAATCGGTGTCCTGCTGCCTTATCTGAAGAAACACTCTTCCTAATGTCTGCTTTTGAGAGCTGATATATTTTCTAAAATAGATGTGTGAATTTAACAGGAGATTCAGGAAATGTCCTAAAAAGTGTGTGGGATAATTTGTGTTTGGTAAGGAAACTACACTAGATGAATCCATCTACCTAAATTCTTTTTTAGAGTTGACTTTCAGAACATTTTAAAAATCTATATTAAAACAATGTCCAGGAATTTATCACTCTTTAGTGATATATATGTTCATTTTATATTAAAATGAGGGCATATTCTATTAATACTGATATTCAATTTTATCGATTTTTTCAGTATCATATAACAATATAAAACAAGCTCATATTCACATAGCATGGCATGATTTAAAACAATATTTTATTTAATATAAATTGCATTTAGAATGTTTTCTAAATGACCTGAACTTTTTGTACATTATTTGTACTTTATATCTTTCTTAAACTGTTAAATGCTTCTTATGAATAAACACATTTTTCTCATATCTAACCTAGGAGGTAAATACTAAATTTATTCAGAATTCAGGTCTCCCAGCAAACAAGTGACAAAGATGATTAAAATAATATGTCACTGCCAAACTTATGCTTTCTCTTTTTTGTAAGTAATTGGACATTACAGCTCATATTTCCAAAGTGCTAAGAGTGGCTCATTGTGCTGAACTTCTCTCATTTCAATTTTGCTTCAAGTAAAAAAAGTTCAGTAGTTGTTCCTATAGCTTTTATATTCTACTAGATGTCCGGCACACAAAATTTGAGCGCAGATACGGTTCCTAGGCCTGGCTTGTGATCAGGGCCATCTTCCCTGGCTGCCCGCTCACTGGCTCCACCCCTGCCACGGGTCACCCTTTGTGTGTGGGACGACCGGTGGGATGGGGGCCTTGGCCTGGCGCCACCTGCATCTCCCGCCACTCACCCTCGGTTTCCTGTTCACCATCGGGTGATCAGATCCTGCAGGCACGGGGGGAGGGACCGAGAGTTTGGCCATTCCTCCCGCTCACTGGCCCCGCCCCCCACTGCCACCCACCCCAGTTCCCCGTTCACCATTGGGCGATCAAAGCCTGATGGCTGGAGAAAGGGACTGAGAGGTGGTCAGTGTGCCTCATAGTGACTGTTCGGGCAGTCGTTCTGGTCTTTTCACTGTTAGGGTCAATTTGCATATTTTATTATATAGGATAGAGGCCTGGTGCATGGGTGGGAGCCAGCCAGCCTGCCCTGATGGGGGCCCTGGATCAGGTGAGGTCCCCCTGGGGGGGCAGGGCCTGCCAGGGCAAGGGGCTGTGGGTGGTTTGCAGGACGGCCACACCTTTGATCGGGATGCAGGTCCCCGCTGGGGAGCAGGGCCGGTTTGGGCGAGGGGCCATGGTCATTCTGGTCTCTGTTTGTTCTGGTTGTTCCGTCGTTTCAGTTGCTGGGCTTTTATTATATAGGATTTGTATATAATTTTAGATTTTTTTATAATTTAAAATAAAGTTCATGGAATTATTAAAACAGCAGTATAAATATCAAGTTTACAATATTGAAGTGTAAGTATTATATGCTGTTTTTTGTTACTGCTTCAGTCATTTGTATTAAGGATACTGGCTTGACTATAGCTAGTGATAAGACAATATGGAATTTTGTCATTATTTATGAATATAGCCAAGTAGTTTTATTGAAATGACTTTCATTAAAAATCAACATTTTCAGGGTAGTATTGATTTAAGTCAACTAATATTTGATTTTTAAAAATATTTTTATATGTAATTCAAAATTAGTCATATTAAAAAATATCATCTTGTATTTTATTTTACTTTATTTATTTTTATTTATTGTTATTGTTAAAAATATTACAGATGTTCCTTTTTTCCCCCCATTAGCCCCCTGCACCCCACTACCCCACCACCACCTAGACCTTCATCATGACTTATGTATATATGCATATAAATTCTTTGGTTAATCTCTTCCCACCACCCCACCCCACCCCAGCTTGTATTTTGTAGTTGAATAGTAAATATCATTTATTTCCCAATTCTAACTTATGATACAGTAGTTATTATGAAGATTTCTTTTAGACAATGAAACTGGTATCACGTACTTCTAGTATTTTTGTTTTAGAGAAGTGGATAAAATCCAAATATCATTTCTATTTAAAATGACCTAGATTAGAAGGGAATAAAATGAGATATTTGGCTAACACGTTGACTTACTGGACGAGGCTTACAGGAAATGGCTTACCTCCTTGTGTACATGAAGAAATTCAAACTTAAAGGGATTAAGAAAATTAATCTTAGAAATCAGAGGAATTAAGAAATTTAATGAAGAAATTTAATCAACTTAATTCAAACAATTTAATAAATCTGAAGTTCACAGGATGATTAACTTTAAAGAGTCAGCCTTTAGAATTCGTTAAATGTATGTTTGAGTCCTACTTCTGCCATTTACTAGCTTTGTCACCTTGGACAACTTATTTAAACTTCTTGAGCTTTCACTATCTAGAAAATAAGGATAACATCTATATGGGCAATTCTTATGAAGAGGGAAGATAACATATATCTTTTTTTTCCATATTATAAACATTTCTGGCTTTACTAAAAGGTTCATTGAAAAATGTATCTCATCAAATTAAAAAAACAACAACCACCTGTGTGATTAAGAAACTAGCCACACAGCTTTATAGGAACAGATTGAAAACATTAGAAGATGCCTGTTCTTTAAAAAAACACACACAACTTTATAATTATTGTTGACACTATTACAGAAGTCCCTACCTGCCCCTCCTTGGCCCACCTCCACCACCCCTTCCCTCTGACCATCACTACACTGTTGTCTGTGTCTATGGGTTATGCATATATGTTTTTTGGCTAATCCCTCCACCTTCTTTCATTCTTAGAACGATACTTGACATACAGATGGATGTGTTAATAACAAGGTCACATAACTCCCAAGTAAGTAAAAGGAGGGTAAAACTCAGGGACTTAGAATTCAAGGCCCAAGATCTTGCTACTAAACATTGTTGAAGACATTTAAATCTGAAACTCATTTATCCCCTTAGAATAACCATTGGTTTAGATTTAGACAAGTATGTTTGAATTAATCAACATACAGGACTAATCACAGAAAGAACATACATCCAATATCTAGTAATATAGTAAAAGTACTTATTTGAGTCTATCATGAGAACTTTAATATCTTTGTATAAGTTCTACTTTTTATTAAATCCTCACTTGGAGATGTTTATTGATTTTTATTATAATTTAAAAAAACCTTTATTGTTGAAAGTATTACAAAGGCCCTCAGTTTCCCCCTATTAACCTCTTCCAGACTGCTCTCCAGACTGCTCGCATCCCCACCTTGCCCCTGGCTCTCGTCACCCCATTATCAGTGTCCATGGGTTATGTATATATGCATACAAGTTCACTCAAGTATGTAAGTGTTCTATAAGCGAATTCTTCAATACAATTTGGCTGAGGTTCTTGTACATGTAAACGTATTTTGGTTATACGTTTGTGGAATGGTAATAAAATATGCATGACAATATTTATTTTATGCTTCTACAGGAATGATCGATAACATAGTATGTATTCCAGCTTCCCAAAGTGAATTGTTCTTGTCCAAGTCTCCCTTTACCACAGGGTATCCTGTCTTACTGTCACTGATATGCACAATGGATTCATCGTGACAGTAGAAACTTCAAACAAAATCTGCTTTCAGCATACATTTTAGCACATTAAAATTTTAACAAATTACTTACTTTTCCCCAACTTTAAGTGTGAGTTTTCTACTTCAAGTTTTTCCTATATTCAGATTACAATTCAGCAATGATTTCCCTGTCATATTCACTGTCATAGGGAAAATTTAAATTGCTCCTATCTTCTTAGGCATTCAAATCCTTAGTGACAGATTCTTGTGTGAATTACCCTGGAAGTCAGTTTCTTTTCTCTCTTTTGGTTGGTTCAGGATATTTAGTGCTACAAAAAAAAAAAAAAAAAAAAAGAAAGAAAGAAAGAAAAGAAAAAGAAAACAGAAAACATTTTCTTCTAATTTTTAAAATGTTTTCTAGCAGTTATTTCTGAGATACAGCGTCCCAAAAGATATTCATAACACTGACTTTATACATCTTAATAGATTCTATATTTATAAAGAAAAAAGTTGTGAAGTCGTATTCTGGAAAATATAGTGTTTTTAAATATTTAAATGATTTCCCCTGAAGCCTGCAATACCATTTTTAGAATCAGTGTTTCTTTCAAATTTGTTAGCTATTAGAATATAAGACTTCTTAGTTTATTAGTAATACAAATGTTATGACTGAATTTAAAAAAGCTTCCCTAATCACTAAAAGGTCTTAGAAAGCTCCAAAGTAATTATATCTTGTAATTATCAGAAAGTAAAGTTCCCCAATCATTCCAACAGTCAAGCATTTACTGGTTCTGAGCCTGCAGCTATGTGTGGATAAGATTAGCTGCTAATTATAGGGAGGGAAAATAATTTAGGTGAAGTAAATTTTCATTTTAACTTGCATATTATATTTTTAATAAGGATGTTTTCTGCCCTTGTGAAAGAATTTCCAGTAATATAAAAGGATGGAATGTGATTACACTTGAAGAAGTAATGACAAGGAAGGTAAAGGACTGTATTTCAAATTTTTTATAAAATAAATACATATGCTGAATAGTTATGATTTAATTAGTATTTTGGTTTTATTATGCAAACTCATTTATTGAATGGATTGAATTAAAAAGATGCATAGACTGACAAATAAACAAATGCTACTATTTAATGAACTAATAATTATTGCCATATTGTCTGTAAGAGTGACTTGTATAATGTTTACCTTAAATTCCATTATTAGGAAATCAACAATCTAGTCCATTTTTCCTAATGTGTCTTCCACTGAACACCAATTCTTCTAATAAAAAATAAATATTGCATGTAATAAAAACATCATATGTATTTTGAAAATCCTTGGTTAATTGAAATTATGATATTATTAACTGAATAATTTATCTTTTTTTTTTCCTATTCACTTTAATTCTTCACTTTGGCATTACATAATGCAGAATTTCCCAAATGTACTTAAACAGATGACTAGCATTCCCTGGGAGACATTTTGAAATATACTAACATGCTTTATTGATCAAGTAATCAAAATAGTTCAGGTGATAGTAGTTTCCTCAAATTTCTACCTACTTAATGTTTTGTGATGATATTAAAAAAGTCTAGGTTATATTCTTTAGAGAAATACTGCTCAAATGTGTTATCTTTTAACTACCTTTACTAATCAACAAAATAAAAAAATATATATATCATGTTATCACCACTTTTATCTATTAACATTAAATTAATACATAAGAATTACTGTATACATGAACAAAATGATTGGTATTTTGTAAACTCTAATGAAGTTATCTATTCAAGTTGCTTTATAAAGACCATGAGGTCTGGTCATATTTTACTGTCAGTTTCTTCTCGTTATGTGTCTCTATTAAATGTCACTGCAAGTATAGGTCATTGAAAATGGCATCCAGATTGGAATAAATGCATCAGGTATCTCTAATAATAAAAGTATAATATGCTCATTAGACCGGACAACCTTCCAGACATCCTTCCTTATGACCTTCTGGACTAAGCTGCGGCTGCAAGGGCCAAGGCAGAGGCAGCCGCCATGGCTGTGAGGGCCTAGCTCCTTGCACGAATTTTGTGCATTGGGCCTCTAGTGTAGATATATTCAAATAACACTTAGAGCCAGAAATTGTATTGTGTTTTCTTTTTGAAAACTATTTCCTTGTCTCTAACAGACACAAAAGTGATGAATTTCATTCAAAAGCTCTAATTTTGAATTTTTAACTTGGGAGACAGAATTAATGTTTCCAATCTGCTTCTTTTGCCCTAAGTTCTGAAAAGTATTTCTTCATAATCAGCATTAAGACTGATTTTAAGATATGCTTAATACTTCATCAGTTTCTTTCACCAATAAGAGGAGACATGTTGAGAAAGAATAAAACTGTTGGCTATCAATCTGTTTAGAGCCCACTTCAATCTTTTGAAGATATTATCTTCCTATCTTATCAACATTAAGAAATCATCATATTTTAGTCCTGAGGGTTCCAGCAAATATGGATAATGAAAGTATCATTGAGATTTGCCACTCGAGCCACACTTGAACTCACAGAAATGGTTTTTAGTGACTATACTCATGTTATGAAGAGGTCTTTTTTATCTCATTCTTTAATTTAAAAAATACCATTGAATTTCCAAGAAAATTTAGTGGGGGGAGAGGGGGCGAAAGGAGCAGCTGAGAAATATACACATAGACCACATTTTTACTCAGAATATTGAAAAAGTGTATCCTCAATGACCAAGAATTGAATCCATTTACAACATTCACTATTTTAAAAAAATATATTTTTAAATTGATTTAAGAGAGGAAGGGAGAGATAGAAACATCAATGATGAGAGAAAATCATTGATCTGCTGCCTCCTGCATGCCCTCTAGTGGGGATCGAGACTGTAAACCAGGCATGTGCCCTTTACTGGAATCAAACCTGGGACCCTTCAATCTGCAGGCTGATGCTCTATTCACTTAGCCAAACCAACTAGGGCACATTCACTATTTTTTTAAGACTAATAAATAATGAATCACATCAGTAATAATCATTTATTTTTCTTTCAGAATAAGACTAGGTATTATTGGAATTTAGATAAAAAATTTTTTTCTCATACACAAGTGATTTTTATTGCACATGTAGAGCCAAAGCATCATTAGGACCAATACCATTGCATTTTGTAGTCTATATTATGACCTATGCCATAATTGTGACCTAAACAAAAATATATACTTTTCTGTGACATGAATTTTTGTGCAAGATAACAATTGGTCTTCCTGTTCTCCCACATAAATGCATATAATATATGCAATGAGCACTGATTCAATTCAGCACATTAAATATTTTCTTGAAATCTACAGCAAGGCATGTCAATATGTGTGATCATAACTGCTCTATGATTTATGGACCAATGATATTCAACATGAAATAGTCTTTCCATATGGAAATGTGGACACAACACATTTCCTCTATCTCAGCATAATGATTGCTACTAAAGTCATAGTGGTTTTACAATTTTATAGCAAATTGTAATTTCTTTCTTTTTGTATTGTGAAGAATCCTTAATATTGAAAGAAGCATTTATATTTTCTTCTCTTTTAAATATTTCTATTAAAAAATTATATATTTCATACTTGAAAAAATACACTGATGTTGTTTTATTAAGGATTCTATTGGTTTCCCAGAGACATCAGTATTGCTTTGGAAAATAAAATGAAACCTTTTATGGTTTCATGGTAATATATTTTAATACCATATAGGATTTGGTCTTTCGTTTTTAAATGCTGTGGATCTTTCTGAATTATGTTTGTATTTCTATTTAGTTTTTAAGGGCTTTTTTTTTTGTTCATGGACCACTTTCAGACACTCATCACTTTTGTTCAGTATCTATCTTTTTAAAAAACATACTAAGGTGTAGTTACATGTAAAAAGTGTGCTAGGTGTTTTCTATTATTTTGCAATGAGAATGTGTGCCATTTACATGTTGTAGTGGATTGAATTGTATCTCCCCAAAAGATGTCTAAAACCTAACACATTGTTTAAGTATAATTTTGCTATGAAGATTCATGTTCCTAAGACCTAATTAATCTTAGAAAGCTAAAAGAGTGAATCTAGTAACTAAGAGCATGGTTCAAATTCCATGGGTTCTAGAAAGTTATCATTTGAGTTTGCTCACCATTTTCTTGTGTAGTCTCAGCTGAAGGTTCCTTAAAAGCACACTGCCCTACATTACAACCTCATATTCCAAACTCCAAGAGAAGGAACTTGTGAGCATTTTGTTTCTTTCAACTAAGAATCTTTGGAGTTTTGACAGCAATAGATATCATCAATATGAATAGGACTTTATCCCTGTAGTTAGTCATTTTCCAGGGTCTTACTTCATTCAAATGCATTACAAAATTTATAAACAATAATGCAGCAGATTTTTGCCTCAAGAAGTCTTTCAGTCTACTTCTGTTGATAAATATAAATGCTCTCTGAATGGCTGATCTTATATTTTATTAAAATTTCTGAGAACTTTTGAAATAAAAGATAAAATTGTTATAAAAAAGCAATGTTTGCAAGAAGACCTAATTTTATCCCTTACATATATGCTCTGAATGACTGAAAAAATGCTTTCTCAAACACCTCACCTGAAAAGTAAATGAGTGTCTATGAAACAACAGAAATATGAACTACAAAAATAACCTCTTAAATCCTTTCACTTATCACTTTATTTTCTTGTATAACACTTCAAATGTATTGCTCATTGATTTGTCTCTATAAGGTAATTATTTATTAACTAGAGGCCTGGTGCATGAAAGTCATGCACAGGTAGGGTCCCTAGGCATGGCCAGCAATCAGGGCCAATCTGTGGGGCAACTGGCGGGGCAATCGGGTGGGGGGGGGTGTGAGGAGCCCTGCAGGCACCTGCCTTGGCCAGCCTGGTGCTGCCTGCGTGGGGCAACCAGTGGGGCGACGGGGGTGGGGGGTCACTTGCACCCACCTTGGCTGGCCTGGGGCCTGTGGGCTGGGGGAAGCTCCTGCATTAAGCATCTGCTCCCTGGTGGTCAGTGCACGTCATAGTGACCAGTCGTTCTGCTGGCCATTCTGCTGTTAGGTTGATTTGCATATTAGGCTTTTATTATATAGGATTGCTAGTGTTTTTTCAAGCATCATGTTTTGTTTTTGTTTTCCCTTAACAAAGACTTTTTGTCTATATCAAAAATATTTCCCATGAAAATCCTTTCTCTTTATATTTCTACTTTTATTGTGTTTTTGTGTTTTCCTCAGTTGCCTTTTGGATACCTTCCTTTATCTTCAAATGGCTCTCTGTGAGATTTTTTTCATTCATTTTGTAGTGCTTTCTTTTTATTAAAGATATGCTACCTTTTATTAGAATTTCCTTGCCTCCTTCCAAAAAATTACAATAACAATTAAAAACAGGGAAATAAAAAGCAGACCAAATATGGCTATAGATTAAAGTGTGTGTGTGTGTATGTGTGTGTGAGCAAGCACTTGCACGTGTGCATGTTTATGTGCATGTGAAGCATGGTATTGTGCCTATCTCTCAAACTAGGCATTAAAATTTTATTTAGTATGTTTTCCTTTTTTTCATTGATTTGAAATAATACTAATATATGCTATTAAAAACCAAATGCTTAAAAATACAAGAAGAAAAAAGAAAGTAATGCAGTTTTTATATTTCAAGTATTATTTTTGGTTGAATTTCTTCTTACTTCCTAGAAAATTAAGTGTTTGGAATACAGTTTTCCTTTTGGAGATAGATTTCCTACTGCTCTGTGACTGTGATAAATTACTCTGAGAAAAAGAAACTGGACATTTGCAGAACTTCTTCTCACATGAAAAGTTATCCCTTGTGCTCACTACATGGAAAATTAAAAGACAAGTCACTTCTTGTGAGGAAGTCATTATTAGCGAGAATACAAAAATGTGTGCTGATATGTGTGTGCTTTTGTATGCACACATGTGTTTGTGTACACTCTATGGAGTATTTCTAAATGGCAGAATTACAACCAGTGAGAGATTTTATATTAAAGTTGGTTTAGGTACAATAAATTAATTTTTAATATTAATTTGCAGTTCTATGCATATTTTAGGATGCCAACTCTCCTGTCCTTCTACTAAATTTTCTACTTCTGTATTTCTTAGAAAAATTTTATATGTCATGGAGATGTAACATAAATTAGAAAATAGTTTCTGTGTTGAAGGAGTTTATGCTATATATTGGAAAACAGATAAATACTGTGTACACCATAAACAAATGGTTGTACTTTAGGCCTTACAGTAAAGGTATAAAGTGCAAAATCAATATCAGAAAAAAATATGATAGTATTTTTAAAAATATTTTTTAAAAATGTGGTTTGTTGATTTTAGAAAGAGGGAGAGAAATACCAATCCACTGCCTCATTCCCTCCCCCTACTGGGGATTGAGCCTTCAACATGAGCATGTGCCCTGACAGGAAGTCATACCTCTTGGTGCATGGGAGGATGCTCAACCAACTGAGTCACAATGTTCAGGGCAATGACAGTCTTTTTTATCAGACAAAAAAGAAAATGTATTAATCAGTGGTCAAACATCCATATCTGAAATAATATGCACAATTCTTAACACCAGGTTTTTTGAAATGATGAAATGCAACTGAAATAACACATTGAAAAATGTAGATTATTTGAATGTAAAAAAAGACTAATTTTTTATCTCTCATGTCATGTTTTTATTTCTTTTTTGGTATGTGTATGAGTTGACCATTTAACAAGACTACCAATTGCTTCTTGTTGGAAGTCTGCTCTTATTCTCCTGTGTGCATCTATGTCCTAATAGAATACACATAGCACACTCGAACTGGATAGTTAGAGAAAGTTTAATACAGAGCTATTTATAAATGTGTGACAGGGTTTAGAAGAATTAAAAGAAATAGAGAAGGACCCCTGGGTATTATGATTATATTTAAATCGTATCCATTAAAGTATTTTAATTAATAATTGAAAAGACTTAATTTACATGTCAAAAAGAATCACTGTTGCATTTGGATAGAGAATGGGTTTCAATTAGGCAAAAGTGAAAGAAGGAAATCAGGAAAGCAATAGCAGTAATTCAGGTGAGAAGTAATTTTGTTTTGGTCGAATGATGGTAATAAATATGGAAAGAAGTGGGTGGATTTTAAACAGATATATTTTGCAGATTGAATTGTCTTAGTGAGTATTTAATAAAGGGTAGTAAAGAGAAGGAAAAGAAAATCAAGGGTCTCTTCTAGGTTTTTGGTCTTAATTATCTAGGTGACTTGTTATATTTCCTGAAATGTAAAAGACTGAGAATACTTCATCCATTTTAAGTTTGGCCTATTATTGAACAGTAAATAGGTGATACCAAGTAAGAAGCAGAATAGAAAAGTTTGGAAGTTGATGGTATTTGTCATAGTAGTAATAACTATGCAGAGGTCATCATCCTATCTAATAAAGAGGTAATATGCAAATTGACCATCATACCAACACACAAGAAGGCCGCCCCCATGTGGTCAAAGATGGCCACCCCCATGTGAACACAAGATAGCCGCCACAAGATGGCCAGCAGGGGAGGGCAGTTAGGGGTGACCGGGCCTGTGGGGGAGGGCAGTTAGGGGTGATCAGGCCTGCAGGGGAGGGCAGTTAGGGGTGATCAGGCCTGCAGAGGGAGGGCAGTTAGGGGTGAGCAGGCCTGCAGGGGAGGGCAGTTGGGGGCAACCAGGCCTGCAGGGGAGGGCAGTTAAGGGTGACTGGGCCAGCAGGGGAGAGCAGTTAGGGGCAACCAGGCCTGCAAGGGAGGGCAGTTGGGGGGACCAGGCCTGCAGGGGAGGGCAGTTGGGGGCAACTAGGCCAGCAGGGGAGGGCAGTTTGGGGTGACCAGGCCTGCAGGGTAGCGCAGTTGTGAAGGGGACCAGGCCGGCAGGGGACGGCAGTTAGGGGTGACCAGGCTGGCAAGGGAGGGAAGTTAGGGGTGACCAGGCCAGCAGGGGAGGGCAGTTAGGGGCAATTGAGCCAGCAGGGGAGCAGTTAGGCGTCGATCAGGCTGGCAGAGGAGTGGTTAGGGGGTGATCAGACTGGCAGGCAGAAGTGATTAGGGGCAATCAGGCAGGCAGGCAGGCGAGTGGTTGGGAGCCAGCAGTTCTGAATTGTGAGAGGGATGTCCGACTGCCTGTTTGGTGGGATCGGGCCTAAACGGGTAGTTGGACATCCCTTGAGGGGTCCCAGATTGGAGAGGGTGCAGGCTGGGCTGAGGGACACCCCCCCCCCCACTCCATCCACCAATTTCATGCACCGGGCCTCTAGTATATAGATAACTTAGTCATAGCAACATGGGCTATTTTGGGTGGAATTTTTCTACCAAAAAAGCTCTAGAGCCTGTAGGGGGTGGTGCCACCATTTATGTACCAAAAACAGAAAGCATACTCTTTCTGAACATCTTTCTTCAGGATTGAGTGACTTCATAGTTTTCTTCAAGAGTATTATGTTGGCACTTGTTTTAAATTTGTGCAGACAGATGATTCATTCAAATTAATGCATAACCCAAAGGAAGTATCTACACTAATGATGAACTCAATTTACCATTCTTGCATGACAGAAAGCAGCTTGCAACCTTGAAAGTAATGTTTGTATAGTTTCTAGAATTCAAGTTTACAAAAATATGTAGATATAAGAAACCATATTAAGCTTATTATTATATAACACTTATTATTTTGGCATTCTTAACTTTTCACATTGCAATAATTAAACATGCCATTGCAGAGTTTCAGTAAGCATAGTTTTAATTGCTGTGTTCTAGTTTAAAATGTAAATGTATGAAGTTTTATGTAATAAAAATAAAGCACATCTCAGGTAATGACCCATTACTTCCAGGCCTAAATAATTAGTAATGAGAATAGAGTTATTATATAATTATTGATTGATGAGTAATTATTTAAATAAATATTTATTCAGAATAAAATAAGAACCATGTTAAGTTGGGCCCAGAGGACACACACAACAGTAAAGAAGATGCAATTGTTTTCCTTTAAGGAACTTATATACAAATGGGGGACAGGGTGTGAGCATCTATAATAATAATCTATAATAATAAAAGGGTAATATGCTAATTAGACCAAACATCATTCCAGATGTCCTTCTGGACGAAGCTGGGGCCAGAGCGAAGCCCAGGTCCTGGGTGCCAGAGGGAAGCCGGTTCCGGCAGCCTGGTGAAGGAAGGCCTACTCTTGCACAAATTTTGTGCATCGGGCCTCTAGTATAACTATAAAGCAGCAATATAGTTCTGATTCTAATATCTGAATCAAATGATTTGAAGTTCTTCTTTAAAGAGGAAAAATTCCTACTTTAGCATAGAGAATCTGCCTTTTTGATAGAAGGGCATCAGGCATTTTTATAAACCCTAAATTTTAAGCATATGTTATAATATATATTGCAATAATATTTTATATAGGGTATAATAAAAGCAATAAGAGTACCTTCACTTGACTTTAGGATATTAGGGAAATTATTATTGAAAACAGATCTCCCTAAAATTTTTGATTATCAGACAGACAAAATAAATAAGATTATTGAGCTCCACTCTTCTAGGCAAGTTTACAGATCATCATTAGTACTTTGAGTAATACTATTATTGATTATGTAGATAGAAACTAAGTAAGTCCCATGTAGAAATACTTGCTAAAGTAGTCAGTGAGAAGGAGAGTTCTACTTCATCTGGCAGTGAAGGAAACTGGGCCTTTTAGTGTGGGTGCAATTTGGAAATGTATGCATATCTATATGTGTGTAAAGAAGGATAGTCTATTTGAGTGGGAAACAACAGCAAAAGTGTTTTATCAACAAAACTTAGAAGTGAGATGTTGTGGCCTCTAACATTATCCTTAGATTTTTTTTTAAAAAGTGTCGTTTTGCTGTAACATAGATGTCACTATTTGCCTAATTATTTTTAAAATATGTAAAAAACTTACTTTAATCCATTAGCTATCACCTTTTTTTTAACTTTTAGTCCCAAAGTAGATATACCAAAAACTATTGTATGTCAATATCCAACCACTAATTAGATGTCTTCTTTTTTACATTGCCCATAGGAATGGAAGGAGAAATTGTAAGAGCTGGATCAGAAAGAAGTTAGTCTCAATTGCTGCCATCAATGGGTATTAAGACATATGAATTACTCTGAATGGCTATTTGATATATCCCTAGAGACTCCTACTATAAGACTGCCTATTTTTCTCATTTATTTTCTCCAATATCAATTAGGCTTTATAAAGCAGAAAAAGCCGAATGTCACATTTGGTGTGTTTCTGGATGACTGCATTGATTTTTGGCTTGTGGATAAATTCAATTACACGCAGCATTCAGAGGTTTCTGTAATTGTAATTTTGTTGGATCTCCTCACTCAATAACTTCTAATTTCCTAATCTCCTGAAAGGTCAAAGGTGGTAGAGTGTAAAGTAATTTTTTAAAGCAGTACATGAGTAAAGTTTAATATCTAATAATAGGCAAAGAAAATGCTATTATACACTCAGCATCCTGCTTTCTAATTTTATATTAATTGCAAAGTACCATCTGCTGAAGTTCTGTGTCTCTGCAGTACCTGAAACCCTGGACACTTGATTAGAAGATAAAAGCTATAATTTCTGCCTGAATGCTTAGATTTAGCAATAAAATATTTGAAAGTCAGTTATGGAATCTTAAATTTTAAGTTTACATTATAACATCGATAATAATGGGAAAATATATATGCAAATATATATTTATATATAATGTGTTATGAATATATCAAAAACATACACACCATCAAAAACAGAGTCAAGAAGGTATTATATTCTTGGACAAGAATTAGGAGAGAGAGAAAGGTTGATTAGCAAGAGGTAATTGTTTTTGTATAAAGAGGTTGATGAGTGTGAAGTTGTTTCTCTGTCAGAATTTCTTGCTACTTATCTTCATATATAGTCACTTGACCTATCACCATGTATTATTGATTATTGACTCAGATTGGCAGACTGGCAGTGGGCCATTGTCATGTTATGCAATACACACACACACACACACACACACACACACACACACGCACGCACACACACACAAATCCTATAGGGCACTACAGAAATATAATTTATTTCACTCTATTAGTTGTTGTGTATAAAATTGTTGAAGGTCCATTCTCTGTTTCCAGTGTCATATACTGTGTTATTAATATCATACATTGATTCTTGAGCTTGTCTATGACCTTTCACTTTCCAACTATCTTCTGGCTTACGGTTCTCTTGTTTCTTTCTTCACTTGCCCCCTTACTCTTTATTGTGTATGATAGTGGGAAGAACACTGATGCACTAGTACAAAGATCCAGGATTTGAATGTTAGCTCAGTTACTTAGTAATTCTGTTGCCATGAACAAATCACTGCCCTCTCTGAGCCTCAAGACACTCATCTGTAATAGTTATTCTACTGGGTTCTTGTAAAGATTGAATGATGCAATGAATAAATGCTTGGAGCAAGCCTGGCTGGAATGAATGGTCTCTAGAGCATAGGACTTAATTTAAATGACAATAACAAGACAAAAAAGCATGTATAAAATCTATAATTAAATTTACTATTTAAAAAAGTATTTTAGTAAACCCTGAGAAGAAATATATATACAAATTAAAATATCCATTATTTCTGGGTTGGTAGAGATGCCTATTCATCTTATTTTTTATATGTCTCTGTTTTTATAAACTTACAATAAGTATGTTTTGATTACATAGATATACTAATTTATTTACATAGTGATTTAGTCTACATATTATATATAATAAACATATATAATAAATATATGTGTATTAAATCACTAGGGTAAATGAGAAAGGCCTCCTCATATTTTGGGAAAAGAATGAAAAGAGAAAGAAGAAAGTTGAAGGGGAAAGCTTGAAAATAGAGTAAAGCAAAGTTCAATTACTTACTGGCACATAACTCCCTTTTCTCTCTGAAGTAGAAGATAAAATGGTCCAATGAGATCCCAAAAGAAACAGTTCAGTAAGGGAGGTGAAAAATATACTAAGATGAAACAACAAACTTCAACCAGCTGTTGTTGAGGTCAGTAATTGAGATGAAAAATTCAGACTGATGATATTGAAGAAAAGACATAGGTGATAGATATGAATATAAATATAGGTGATATAGATGTAGATATACATAGAAAGGCAACTGTATATAGAGAGGGCAATTTACTTGTTATTGAAAGGCAGAAAAAGAAGAGGAATCAGTGATGGGAACAGAGGAAAGGCAAACAAGATTGTACCCATCAGTGCTAAGCCAATGGACACAAGCTGAGAGAATAGGAATGTATGGATACTCATCAAGATTAAATATAGCACTGAAACATAAGGGCAAAAATAGATGCAAGAAATGAAGAATGTTGGTAGTCATTGAAAGTAACCCATTCTAAAATAAGACCATTTAAAAAGAAAAGGAAAGATTCATAAGATGGTGAGATAATAACAAGACATAGCTTTGCATAGGAACTTGCTAAGATTTGTGAGGAATAAAAACAAATAAGTGGATGTGGAGGGATTGAAGGTGGGAAAGTATGACTTTCAGTTTCCTAAGGAATCAGGAGTTTCTCCATGTGGGAAAAGAGGCAGAGAAAAGACCACCTTTGTTAAGGACAGAGACAGATTTTGAGAACACATGACACTCAGTGAAGTAATGACCCAGGACAATGTTCAGGGACTCTGAGTATGAACAGATGATATAGCATTTTTTAAATGATTTGCTACAGAAACAAGGGTGATAGACAGAACACATAATTAGTAGACATTATGTCAACATGCCTTAGAGGGTGTTGAAAATAGAAAGTGGACTTAGGATAATCACTCAGCTACTGTTGTAATGAGTCTCCTAATATAAAAATTCATTCTCTCATTAGGATAGTTGAAATTGTGGTTTGGAAGTAGTGTGGAAAAGGTAATAACATGAGCCTAGATGAGAATGCTTGCTTGAAGTGAAATACATGACGTATGAAGCTAGGAAGGTCAAGGACCTGAGAGACCAAGGTGTTACATTTTTATTTTATGTGGGTTTTGAAATCATAAAAAATAATTCTAGGAGTCAAGGTATAAAGAAAAGGACTCATGTATTATTAACGAGTTACTTAAAATCTACTTCATTGGGATTTTATTTTTATGAAAATCATATTCATTTTTTTATTTATTGCTTTTATATTATCTTGATATCTTTATCTTGAGATTAAGCCTGCTCCTTGTTCTTAACCATATCTGTCTTCAAAACTGGGGCTGCACCAACTCAGCATGAACTTCCTCATTGCCTTTAGCTGATGATATGAAGCAACATTTAAAGATTTCTCAGTTAAAGTCTATCAGTGATGGCGAACCTATGACACACGTGTCAGCACTGACATGCGTAGCCATTTCTGACACATGGCCGCTGAGGCGGCTGCATGCCGAGGATGAAACATTTGCTGCTCCTGAGGATGAAACATTTGCGACTAGAGTCTTAGAGTTAGTTTTTTCCTCAAAGTGACACACTACCCGAGTTATGCTCAGTTTTTTGGTGAAGTTTGACACACCAAGCTCAAAAGGTTGCCCATCACTGGCTAGCTAGATGATGCTCTGAAAATGATGAGAATTACACACTGGCTCACTTTTCTTCCTAACCATTCCTATGATGCTTTCTAATATGATCAGCATTGATATCCTGTAGAGAAGAGATGTTGCATGGTTAATACAATAGCAGTTGATGGGGAAAAGTTTGGTCTCTGTCATATTTTATAATAGTTATATACTTGGAAGATACCAGTGTCTATAACAAGGATGTTAAATTCTTCTTAGAGTTCTGTGTTGTTCAGGACATTGTTCTCAAACTTTTAGCATACAGGGCCCTTTTATACTATTAAAATTATTGAGGAAACTAGAAGTATGGTTATCTTGTTATATTTATTAGTATTTTCTCTATTAGAAATTAAAACTAAGAACAGTATAAAATATTGCAAAAATCCACTATATGTTTTCAGAAATATTTGATGCAAAATGGTATTTTCACAAATGTAAGAAACACACATTGCTCTACAGTTTTGAAATTCCCTAAAGTATTTAGCTTCATAGAAGGAAGCTGAATGTTCATGTTACACCCTGTAATCCATCTGATGCAATATGATTCTTTGTTTGAAATGCATAGAGAAAATATGGCCATGGTAGTTGTAAATATGCCATGTAGTCTATGGAACACTCCACTATACACTCATGAGAGAATAAAAATGAGTTAAAAAATGAAATCCCTTAATATTATTATAAAGATACTAGAGGCCCAGTGCACGAAATTCATGCACAGAGGGGGGTTGTCCCTCAGCCCAGCCTGTACCCTCTCCAATCTAAGACCCCTCGAGGGATGTCTGACTGCCCGTTTAGGCCCGATCCCACCAGGATTGGGCCTAAAGGGGCAGTCGGACATCCCTCTCACAATCCAGGACTGCTGGCTCCCAACTGCTTGCCTGCCTGCCTTCCTGATTGCCCCTAACCACTTCTGCCTGCTAGCCTGATCACCCCCTAACCACTCTGCTGCCAGCCTGTTTGCCCCCAACTTCCCTCCTCTGCCGGCCTGGTCACCCCTAACTGCCCTCTCCTGCAGGGTTGATCACCTCCAACTGCCCTCCCTTGCAAGCCTGGTCCCTCTCAACTGCCCTCCCTTGCAGGCCTGGTCCTTCTCAACTGCCCTCCCTTGCAGGCTGGGTGCCTCCCAACTGCCCTCTCCTGCTGGCCATCTTGTGGTGGCCATATTGTGTCCACATGGGGGCAGGATCTTTGACCACATAGGGGCAGCTATATTGTGTGTTGCAGTGATGATCAATCTGCATATTACTCTTTTATTATATAGGATAGAGGCCTGGTACAGGGGTGGAGGCCAGCTGGTTTGCCCTGAAGGGTGTCCCTGATCAGGGTGGGGTTCCCTTGGGGCATGGGGCTGCCTGAGCGAGGGGCCTGTGGTGGTTTGCAGGCTGGCCACGCCCCCTGGCAACCCAAGCAGAGGCCCTGGTATCTGGAATTTATTCTCCTTCTACAATTGAAACTTTGTAGCCTGGATGGAGCAGAGCCAAGCCTGGGGCTCCCTCCGCGGCCGGCAGCCATTTCTGTTGGGGTTATAATTGAAACTTTGTAGCCTTAAGCGGGTGAGCCCGGCCAGGGTGTGCGGAAAGCTTTGCTTCCACTATTGCCATGGACAACCCTGGCCTGCTCTCTCAAGCTCTATTCTGCCACCATTTCTGTTTGAATTTGTTTACCTTCTATAATTGAAACTTTGTAGCTTGAGTGGAGGCTTAGGCCTGGCAAGGGCAGGAGGAAAGCTTGGCTTCCTCTGTTACCTAGGAAACCTTGCTCTCTGTGGCTGTAGCCATCTTGGTTGGGTTAATTTGCATACTTGCTCTGATTGGATGGTGGGCGTGGCTTGTGGGTGTCAGAGGTATGGTCAATTTGCATATTTGTCTATTATTAGGTAGGATTTTAACCTTCTGGACTGCATCTCCCTATACTGGTCCATTTAGGGTACGTTTCTCTCTCTCTCTCTCTCTCTCTCTCTCTCTCACACACACACACACACACACACACACACACACATACACACACACACACACACACACACACTACTCAATAGAGTCATGGGATATAGGAAGCAGTTCAGCTGAGAAGAGTACTATTAGAGAGAATAATAAATAAAATTTAGAGAAAAAAGAGGTGGGAGGGATAGTAAAAAGTAGGAAGCATTAGCTAGGAATTGCATAAATAGGCTTTAGCTGAGTAAGAATTAAATGTTATTGGCCTGGGTGTGTAGAGTCAGAAAAAAAACAGAACTAGATGCAGTTATTTATAATAAAAATGATGGGGTAATCCAGTCGTAACTCATGATCAAGAAGTTATCCTTACATACCTAAAATTGAAAACTGCAAACTGAAATTTGAGTTGCTGTACAAAGAAATTGTTGAATAAGTATAATCTAAATAAAGAATAAAGACTATAATATTTGCTACATCATAGAGGTAACGTGAGGAAGTATCAAATGGCTGCAATTCCCAGAGTTAGAAAAATTGGGACACAGGAAACTGCTTCGTGAATAGTGTTCAGTGTGTACAATGGATATTGCTCCTTCCTCTCATTATTGTAAGAAACTGAATCAAATCTGAAGTGGAAAAATAAATAGCTCCCAATTTTATGTTCTTACTATCACCTAAGTGTTACTCTAAAACTTTTTAATTAATACTTTCCAATTCTCCTTACCAATCGATTGTCCTTGTTAATATGAGTTAACATGATAAGATATTAATCTAATCAAGACTGTACTGCTTAAAGTGCTTCTCTGACTTATCTCTGATTCCATGATAAATATCAAACTTCTTAGTTCATCATTCTTAACCTGCTCACTAATACAAGCTCACCTTCACATTTCCCAGAAAACAAAGAATTTGCTCAGACTCTCTCTCTCTCTCTCTCTCTCTCTCTCTCTCTCTATCTCTCTCTCTTACACACACACACACACACACACACGCACACAAACACACACACGCACACACACACTTGAGACCTCTGGATGTTCATACCTATCTCTGAGACTAGCTACTCTTCCCCTACAGTCCAGTGATGGGCAACCTTTTGAGCTTGGTGTGTCAAACTTCGCCAAAAAAATGAGCATAACTCGGGTAGTGTGTCACTTTGAGGAAAAAACTAACTCCAAGACTCTAGTCACAAATGTTTCATCCTCAGGAGCAGCAAATGTTTCATCCTCGGCATGCGGCCGCGTGTCATCAGAAATGGCTACGCATGTCAGTGCTGACACGCGTGTCATAGGTTCGCCATCACTGGCCCTACACTAATCACCTATTGCTCTGCCTTGCACAAAGGGATCCTTCTGGAATAAATTAAAAAATAGAAACAGTGATGACAAATTCCTTGCATGATGATAATAGAAATTATCCTGTTTTTACACACACACACACACACACACACACAAAAAAAATGTTTCTAGATAACAAAAGCAGAAAACTCAATGCTTGCAATACTGCTTCATAGGTTATGTTGCAATCAAGTCTCTCTGTTTTAGAGAAATGAGCACTGTTGACTATATGAGCAGTGAGAGCTCTTGACTACATCAAGAGGAACACTGCAAATTAACCAACTAGAAAATTCAAGAAATGAATGTATCTACTTTTGGGCCTGGTGAAGGGAAATACTTATTTACTTATTTGGATCAATTATTTATCTTTTAACAATCAGATAATGAAGGGTGTTTAAATTTTCTGGTCCAATATGTGAATGGGGATGTTGTTGAGGCAGGAGGGCACCCTTGATTTCCAGGAACATTTTCATAAAATCCCTGTGAAGGTCAGTGCTACAAAAACTATGATCCAAAATAAAAATAAGAAAGTACAACCTAAGTCCACAGAGAAGATTGTGTTGGCATATCTATATCTACATCTTTATATAAATTTATATATACATATATTCTATATATTATATATAAACATAATATTTTGATATAATATTTTATAGGATTGAGATAACTCTCAAGACAGGCAAAATTACCATCTCCTACACTTATATTTTTCTGCCAATAGTATATTAATGACAGTAAAAAAAAACAACTTTAAGCTGTCATAAAATAATAAAATTTCTTAAAAGCTATGTAAATAATGTTTATTCCTTCTATAAAATACTTAAATGAGAAGCTGAATTACAACCGTGAAATAAAATTTGAATGAGCATGAACATAGAGGTGGACCAAATGTCTAAGTGCATATGACACACATCTACCTAGACTTCTGAAATACTTTGTCAATAGATCCAAAAGGCATTGGCTAGGAAGATTTAGCCTATATGTGAAACCTCCCTCTTCTCTTGGAGACAGCTTAGATGAACATGGCTGATGCTTGCTTCTTAAACTTAAGTCTTGAACCCCATCTTTGCCTCCTCATTCTCCCTTTGACTAAGATAACACATTCAATTTCATACAGACTAAATTTTGTTTCTTTCTAGTAATTTTGCTATCCCTGTGTAACCAAGACATATATTGGTTTTATAATTCAACACTCAAAAGTCAAGATTATTTTCCACATATTCTATTAATAGAGGACTCTTAACTTTAAACCTCAGTAATGTCCTCCTTTTTCCTTTTCTTAAAATAAAGACAAATGTAGCCTATTTATTTAGTGACTTTCTGACCTGCACTTTACATCAATAATTACTTTAAATTTTCTCAGTAACACAGAGAAATGGATATTATTATGTGTGTATTGATGAGGACAAAGTAGTGTATAGGTGTCAAGTAATTTGTTGAAGGTCATACATTATAAAGTGACAGAACCAATATAGAATTCAGATATGTTTGGGCCCAGTTACTCAGTCTGTAATTTTCTAACCTTCTTTTGGAAAGTTGGTGATTGCTGCTCAAATATATTTGGAATATTATCTACACACTAGTGACCTGGTGCATGAATTCATGCACATTGAAAGGAAATTAATTAGAAGGAGGCCAGCGGGACGGGACTGGACAAGATGGGCCAGATATGCCCTGGAGCCAATCTCTTGTGGTCCCTCCCTGGTGTCTGCAGAGTGAGAGGGGTCCCTTGGGCAGGTGGGGTCCCTCGGCCTGGCCTGCGGGGATTGGGCTGAAACTGGCTCTCTGACATCCCCCCAGAGGTCCTGGAGTGCAAGAGGGCACTCTGCAAAGTTGCTGTCGTACAAGGTGTGGAACACAAATGCAAGTGTGCAGTAAACCAGATTCAGGGCCGCAGTGCCCCAGCAACAGCATAACCCACGGCTGAAGGTGGAATCACACGGCCCCACAAGGAATCAGGCTCCCTCCTCTTTGGTTTTGGGGTGCGTCATCCGAGAAGTACCATTGCCAAGTCACTGCAGCTTGGCAGCTCCTGCATTGAGCGTTGGCACCTGGTGGTCAGTGCTCATCATAGCAACCGGTTGGATCGGCGAAGGGACACTTAGTATATTAGCCTTTTATATATATAGATTATTATATTCAAAAGTGACCAAATGCTATATTTACCAATATGCTTGCCATAAGTATTATGGATTCAATACAGACAAAGAAGTGATATGTAAGAAACATATATACAACAGTACACTGGAAAAAAAGTATGGATGTTTGTGATATAGAGACTAAGGTCTCTAGTTATGTAATACATAAAAGTAATTTTTGTGTGTTCTATATTGAGAGTATTGTCCCTGCAAATGGCTTTGTAAGTTTACCTATCAGCAACTTTAATTCTGAAAGTGAGGATTGGCCTTGGTATTAATAATATATGATTAATGACAGAGGGAATTATTAGATATTAATTCTGAGTATAAAAAAAGTTAAACTTATTTCTGTTGATGACCTATTTTGACTAATCAACATCTTAATAACAGGTGAATAGATTAAGAGTAATAAGTAGTCTCAGCTTCTTATTGCTGATTGCTGTGATATTTTAAAAATTGTAAATCAATAATTAAGATAATTAAGTCATTCAATGTCAACCTTCTATGCAGACATTTAAAACTATTTAAATAAATAGCTGGCATGCATCTGTATGACATTTGAGTTATCCTGAAACGCTCTGCTCTACACATGAATAGAGGCAAAAGAAGCCAAATTATATATTTACAAGTATTCTAAATATAAGAATTTGCAGTAGAACTTCCTAAATTGAAGTTCTAACAATGTAGAATATGGCATTGTTTGACTTGGATGTACAAAGCTCTGACATTTCCATTTTCATGAAACATGTGTACTCATATCACTTTATTATCAAACTAGAGGCCCAGTGCACAAATTTGTGCACCTTGAAAGGAATTGTGAGCCATGAGGCTGGAGTGGGCACCGGGGCAGGTCTGGACCCATCCTCCACACCCCTGCCCAGCCCCTCCCGCCATGGCCCCCAGCTCCCTGTCTGCTGGCAGCCCTGCTCCCACTGCTGCTGCTCCCACATGCTGATGGCTCTGGCCCCGCTCACACCCGCTGATGGTGAGGAGTGAGTGGGGCTGGCACCATCAGTGGGTGCGAGCGCCAGGTGGGACCACGGCATGCAGGAACAAATAATTTTCAGTAACCGCCAGAGGCTCGCCCCGATGACAGTGACTGGCACCCTGCCTTGGTCTGGCACCCCCACTTGCTGCTCCACTATCCCGCCACAGCCAACACCCACCATGTTCTGCATGCACCCCTTGGTTGTCAGTGCATGTCATAGCGACCAGTTGTTCGGTTGTTCCACTATTTGGTCTATTTGCATATTAGCCTTTTATTATATAGGATGGTGATTCTGAAAATTGCAGACAGCTGAAAGGACATCCAATGGTGTACTCAATCCATCTGTTCACCCATCAACCTTATGGTGAATATGAAAAATGAAAGGTTTGCCTTAGGTCACAAAAGGCAAAATTTAGTCATGAAAGTTAAAAAAAACACACCACATGCTTTTATTTTGGCTAAATTTGTACTGAAATTTCTTTGTTGCCTTTAAAATAATCCAACTAAAACCTGAATGACAAATATTAAACAACTATGTCAAATTCAAACAACTATGTCAAAAACAATTCTTGTTTTACATTTGACAGTAATTTAGCTGACATTAAAATAATTTAATAACTTGAATCTGTATAAGAAAATTATTAAGGACACTATTTTTTTATGGATAATTTATGCAATGTAAGACATTCTTAGATTATATACTTTTTTAAGTGTGGGTAGAAGAGTGCACACTATATCTGGATAATGGTAACAAATCAACTTAGTAGTCCATCTCATCTCTCCATATAACAGATATTGCTTTTATAATAATCAGTCATTGCTAGAGAATAATCTAGAACTTGAAACATGGAATTATGCATGTTAAATTAACAACAACAAAAAACCCTCAACACTATACCTACATGATTAAAGTTAAAAGTATACATCAAGCAAATACTTAATTTGTATTGCAATATAATCAGAAAAGTTACACTCTCATGCTTTATCTTAATATTTGGTGTTATACTTGTTGAAATCTATATGAAATAAATAATCTTGAATTCTAACTTTTATCTGAATTTTTAGAAAATATATTTTTATTGATGTCAGAGAGGAAGAGAGAGAGGGAGAGAGAGAAACATCAATGATGAGAGATGTTTCTCCTGCACACCCCACACAGGGGATCAAGCCTGTAACCCAGCCATGTGCCATGACCGGGAATCTAACCGTGACCTCCTGGTTCATAGGTTGACACTCAACCAGTGAGCCACGTAGGCCAGGCTCTCTGAATTTTTTAATTGTACTTTCCTTATTCATTAAATGCTTCAACTAATACTGTTAAACACTAATTATGAAGGTCACTTTTAAATATTGGGAATGCTACAATAAATGAGATAGTTTCTACCCTCAAATTCCTAGTGGGAGAGATAGATAATATGCCATTAAAATGTAATAAGAACTATTATGCTCCTTAGTTTAAGAGGGCAAGGCAATCCACAGAAAGAACATAATCTCTCATTGAGTATCTCATAAATGTCTTTGAAAAATTCACAGTGAAAGTGGCATCTAAGATGAGACTCAAAGAATATGTAGGAGTTAATTACTGAGTAAAGAAATTAGCATTCTATGTAGAAGGAACTGAATGTGTAATGTTCCAGAGGAGATGAAGTTTATAGCATGTTTAAAGAACCACAAAGTTTTGACTATAAATTGGGCAGATTACAAATGATGATCGTGGGACAAAGTAAGAGATAAGCACTGACTATAAGGATGATGAGAAATGGATAAATGTCAAGCATAATTAGGTACTGATTTCCTACGAGGTTAAATAAAAGGAGTTTTGGACATAGTAATTTCAAATAAATAAACCATAAAAATAACTCGATCAATAACATATTGAAAAACTCATATGGAGATTTGGTAAGTAATGCATTCTGGAATGGTTTTGGAAAACAATAATATATAATTTAGGGAGAGAAATGAAATGTTAACTTTTTTTTTTTAGCAGTCAGTGCTCAGTATTTCATGGAGGGATATGACAGCTAAATCAAAAATAAAGAAGAATCACTTGCTAACATTTTTTTAGATGTAATCTGTAATTCTTCGAAAATGGAAAGGGGTCATTGAGATAGTAACATTTTAGGAAAAATATAATGAATAAGAGGTAATCTCCAAATCCCTGTCATAGCAGTAGAAATTATTATATCTTTGTAGATGAAAAAAAAAAAGCTGCTGCTATAGACTTATAGACTGACTGTGTTCCTATGTTGAAACCTAATCCCTAATGTGATGGTACTTGGAGGGGAGGCTTTGGGAGGGTCAAACCTTCATGTCTGGGGTCAGTGCTCTAATAAAAGAGTCTCCAGAGCGCTACCTTGCCTCTTCAACCATTTGGGACACAACGAGAAGACTGCAGTCTCTGAACCAGAAAGTGTGCCCTCACCAAACACCAGATTTGCCAGTGACTTGATCTTGGACTGTTAGTCCTCCAGAACTAGGAGAAAAAAATTCCCATTGTTTATAAGCCACCCAGTCTATGGTATTTTGTTACAGCTGCCCAAATGGACTAAGATGGTCATCAGGGAAGTAAAGGAAAACATAGATAGGTTTGTGTGTGTGTGTGTGTGTGTGTGTGTGTGTGTGTGTGTGTGTGTGAGAGAGAGAGAGAGAGAGAGAGAGAGAGAGAGAGAGAGAGAGAGAGAGAGAGAGAGAGTGTGTGTGTGTTTGGGAGAGTGGATGGCTCACACAGAGAAGAAACATGAAGCCAACTTGGTCATCCATGTCCCAGGGAGGTGACAGGGTAAGTGTATTTGTTAATCTGTGTCCAGAAAAGATATATGCCCAATTTCCCAATGAAAACCTGAAAGACTGAGCAGGCCCAGAGGGAAGAAATACTCTGTGGCATATCTAGAAAAGGGATCTTAGCCTCACAGAGGTTTGCAAGATCTAGTATGGCATAGGAGAATAATTGTATACTTCTACAATGAAAAACAAGTAGTGGTAGGGTCTTTGAAATAGGTACTTTTAAACATTTTCAGTCTCATTATATAGATGAACATAAGAGAAAGGGAAAAGGTACACAAAAATAATGTATTTATATGCCTTATACAACAGGAAAATTTTTGCTCAAAATAAAAATTAAGAGAAATTAATATATAATTGCATATATAGTGAAAATTACATAGTTAACTTTATATAATATGCATGGTTATTCCATTGAGGTATAATTTTCATACAATAAAATATAGTTATCTTAAGTGGTGATTCATTGAATTTTGAAAACTGCAAAAATTCTACCCTGCACACTGAACAGGTTAAAGAATAAATCCATCATCCTAAAAAAGTTATTATTATCCCTTGTCATTCAAGTCCCTGCCCAATTCCCAAACAACATGTGGATGAGTTTGCTTGTATTGAATTTCATAAAATGTTCTGGCTTCTTTTACTTTACACATTGTTTTTGAGATTCATTCTATTTTTGTGTTTATCTGTAGTTCGTTTTTAAAATTGAGTAGTAATCTATTGTATAAATATATAATTTCTTTACTTTTTTGTTGATAGTTATTGAGATTAGTTTAGTATTTTGACAATTGTGAATAAGGCTGCTATAAATAGTATTTTGCAACTTTTTTTTAGCAAAACATACTTCTGTTGGGAAAATGGCTGAGAATTTAAATCTAGGGTTATATACTAGGAGAATGAATAATTTTTTTTAAAAATGTCAAATAGTTATGCATAATTGTACCATTAAAATTATGAATGTCTGACTGTTCTTAGTGCCCCATGTCATTACAGACATTTGGTATTGTTAGTGATTTTTGTTGGTTTTGTTTGTTTTGGTTTGTGTTTTTAAAGAACTTTCTTCACCTATAATTTCTCCCTTTGTTTCTTTTTAACAGAGTTATTGTAGTATATTTTTTTCTATAAATAACCTTATTGAGGCATAATTAGCATACAAGTGTAAGACATAATTAAATAAACAACTGAAATAGAAGAATCTAGCCAAAACCGGTTTGGCTCAGTGGGTAGAGCGTCAGCCTGCGGACTCAAGGGTCCCAGGTTCAATTCCGGTCAAGGGCATGTACCTTGGTTGCAGGCACATCCCCAGCAGGGGGTGTGCAAGAGGCAGCTGATCGATGTTTCTCTCTCATCGATGTTTCTAACTCTCTATCCCTCTCTCTTCCTCTCTGTAAAAAATCAATAAAATATATTTAAAAAAAAAGAAATAGAAGAATCTAGATAATTTTGAAATAGATGAAACCACAGAATTCATCAGTCTGCCTAAAGAGCCTAAGTTAACTGAGTTCTCATTACTTTCAGGTACATATCAGAGCAATATCGATCAAATGATTTAAATATTCATGATAAAATCTTATTTAAAAGTGCATAATAATCAATTTTTATGTAATCAAATTAATGACACTACAGTTAATCTAAATCAGGAATTACTAGGAAAATAAGTGATAAAAAATATAGGTAAATCTAAAGTCTCTTTTAAAAATCATTTGAAAAAGTAAAAGAAATGGGAAAGATATAAAAATTAGAAAATGTATTTAGTGACTAAAATGCCTCGGTGTTTTATTTTTTTCTATATTTACCATGTGTAATAGTATGCATCATATCCCAAAATAAAGATACTTTTTTTCTATATATCTAGAACCCAGTAAAAATTCACACTAAAAACATAACTTAGAAAGGAAATTCTTTTTTCTGAGAGATAGGAAACTAGGTTGGAAACTGAGACTAACCAGCATTGAACACACTATCTTTAGTATATTGTTGTAGTTTTAAAGTGTTCCTCTCCCAAGTAAACATGTTGTAACCCTAACCCTTGGTATCTGTGAAGTTGATCTTATTTGGAAGTAAAGTCTTTAAAAATGTATTCAAGTTAAGATGAAATTTATTAAAGTGGGCCCTAATCCAATATGACTGGACTCATTATAAGATGGAAATTTGAATATAGAAATACACATGGAGCAAATGTCAAGTGAAGACTGAGGCAGAGATTGGAGTGATGCATCCATAAGCCAAGGAATGGCAAGGACTGCCAGTTTTCACCAGAAGCTGCATATATAAGTCAAGGACTGCTAAGCATTGCCAGCTATTACCAGAAGCCAGGAGACAGGCATAAAGCAGATTATTGTCTCTCAGAGTTTTCAGAATAAATTCACCTTGCCAACATCTTGATTCTGGACTTATAAACTCCAGAATTATGAGGCAATAGATTTCTGTTGTATTCAGCAGAAGCAGGCAATTAACATGCATACTGATTTTTACGTATTTCAGATACATCATTTTTAAGACATCTGAATGTGTCATTTTATGCATACAGATAATATATGACTCATGTTTTGTGTCAGTATGAACTGCTGAAAAAATACCATAAAAAGTACACAAGAGGGTTGGGGCTCAATTAATAAAAAGGTATTTTTTCAAATACTTGCCCTTTTATTAAGATGTCACTGTACAAATTAGATGCAACTAAGTATAACTGAATAGTAATATGTGTAATGAACCAAGATTTAAAACCAGAATTTCTAATTTTTAATTCTCTGGAAACTAAGTTTTGAGTGCTGCAGAGTAGTAAACACTCATTTCACTTTTTTTTTCTCATTTTTCTTAAAAATGGAATTGCTCCTTTTCTATTGAATTTTAAAAAGTTGCTAATTTAGGCGGTGCCAACTATCTTTGTGAGATTATTTTTCTTAAACACAGAGAACGAGGTGTAAATGTTTCTTCTTTTGGATGAATACAGAAACCTATCACAAGTGCTTTAAATTACTTTTAATATTTATGTGGACTGCATGTTAACGTGCCAAAGAAAGAAGACCTACTTTAAAGCTGTGTTTCATCACAAGAAATTTTTTCACCATGTAAAGATAACTGCAAGTCTTTATTAAGCAATCCATATAAACTTATAGCATCTCTTCTCTGTCCAATCCCCCCTTTAAATAATATTAAAATGTAATGGGATAATATACTATTTTAGAACTCTGAAAAGCCCAGAGACATTTTTTAATAGTAATTTAACATAAGGTAGTTTATCTAAAGATAAAAAGGCATTATAGAGTCTAATAAGAATGAGATGTCTTATATGTTTTCTCAGGTTTAATATTTAAGGAAAAAATTAGGTAAAACTTTTATGCTTCATAGGTCTTAAAGGGAATAGTCTAAGAGGAATGAATGCCTGTGGGCAGAAAATATATTGACATTAAAAAGAGAGACACTTGGGAGAGTCCCATCTGTGCCTGTTGCTACAGATTTAACGGTTGTGCTCAGTACATAATTGTGCCTTTCTCAGTATACTGCTAATGGCGAAAAATTAGAAGCACTTAGAACTCTCAAAATGGAACACGTGGCAGTAGTAGCCTTCTACCATTATATGTTAAGACAATTTTGTTAAACCAACGAAGAAATGGAGTAGGTGATGATGATTTATTACATTGGAGTTTACCACCTACAGAGAAAAGATTATAATGCAGACAAATTGAAACGTTATGTTTATTTCAAAATCAGAGAAAATTTATGGTAAGCCCTTTTACAAGTAGGATTTTGGTGTATATGGTTTCAAATAGCCTATTAATTAATTCCTAAATATTTAATTAGTGCCAGTGTATATCCAATATTAAACTAGGTACTTTTTCATATTAATGGTGCCTACTCTTGAAGAATATACATTTTGGTATTAGGGATTTCACTAAGCCAGGAGAGAATAGTAGTAAAGTGTAGAAAGCATTATGATAGTGTTAACACCAAATGCTTTGGGGAATACACATATGAGACATGATTTTGTAATTTATAATTAAATTACTTTCTGTAGAAAAGGTTAAGTAATATTTGATGTCTGAAAATATTTTGTTCACCAGAAAATAAACAGAACCCCGGTTACATTATCAGATTTGCACAAAATGTATGTTGCTGTCTACAGTCCAATAAAAAAAATTAAGAAGCTGAATTCCTATTATTATTGTGTGAATTCTTTATGTGTTTTCCAAACTGGGCTTTCACATGTTTTCAATGAGAATAATTTCATTTTTATTATATTCTAAATATATATATAAGCACATTATGGGTCATCAAGAAGAAAACTTATAATTACATATAATCATGCTACTTCAGGGCCTGAATTTACATTGTTTTTTAGAGCATCATAGTCACACAATATGTATTGGTGCAGAATGGTGGGAAAGGTCAGTGATAGACTCATAAAGAAGATTCTTCCTACTTGATGGACCCTGATGTATAACAGTGTTCACAGTAATTCAAATAAAGAGAAAGGTTGAGAGAATTTAATCACATATGACACAGAGTGGCCTAAACATGCTGAAACAAGTTAGTAGGACAGTGTATTTTGTCACATTAAAATAATGTTACAAATTTGAATGTCATTGACTTTATTATTTATTCTACATTTATAAATACATTTCAACACATAATCATAAAGCTATACATATTTTATTGTTAATGTTTAAACAAATTTTAATTAAAATTATTTATATTATTCAAAGGCTTCTCGTATAACTCTTGAGTCCTGGGCACCAATGCTGCTGAAAAACCTTCAATAAAGCAAATCCACTCTCCATTACTGAAGTGCAGTGTTCCGAGTTCCCCAGAAATTGATCTCAGAACCCATCTCATTTTGGTAAGTTCCCATCTTTCTTTTATTTGAACTTGTCATAGGGCACTTTCAAATTTTCCTCATAATCCTACATATGGAAAGAAAAGTTTTCATTATCATCCCTGAACTAGACAGTTAAATAGTAACAGATGGAGGTCTAGGATTTGTTTCTTAAACTTGACTGATAGAGAAACCATGTTAAAACAAACAAGCAACATGAATACCAAGTATTTAAGTACCCACTTGCCCTGAGATACTTATAGAGTATTGAAAAATTGTCCTTTTTCTCCATCATCATTTATTTCTGAAATTAGTCCAAGTTTTCAATAAAGAAATGTTTATAGTAAACAAGGTCTGGTATGGTCTTCTTGGGGGATTAAATGATAGGCTGGCAAGAGTATGCAAGATGTCCTGTCATTTTGGCTTCTCACATTTCCCAGTAGAAAACTGGCATGATCTACTGAGAGAATCCCAGCTCAGAGTCCCAGGTGATGCCTGGAAGCCCAGGAGTGTGAATTTGCTTAAATATAAAATTTGATATCCTACATAAAAGATTTGACCTCTGAGAGGTTAGCTGACAAAACATCTTCAATTGGACATTGTAGGAGTAATGACTTGTAATAGTCCTGGGCTCCAGTCTTAATTCAGTGCCTCATACTATGTGGCCTGGGCAAGGTATTTCTCTTCATATGCCTTCCTTTTCCCATTAGTGAAATGGTAATGATGTATTCCTCATTGGTAGGATATACATGAAATTAAGTGATATGTAAAAGAATAACATATGGGGGTGGCTTGCATATATTCAATAGGCATTTAATAAATTATAAATATTATCACTATATATTTCATTTAATATGGTAAAAAACTACTAGGTTTCTTTAGCTGTACAAACACAATGACACTTTTTAATGGATTTTATTTGCCTAAGGATCTAAAGAAGTTTCACTTAGCAGATAAATTTGCAAGTGAAGAGATTAGAATACATTTTATATGTTGGAATACATTTTGGCAAACATATGTATATCATTTTAAAGTTATGCAAGACTGAAATTTCAGGGAATTTGATTTTTAAGCACTGAAAATGCATGTGTTCTGTCTTACAGACGTTTAATAAGAATTTTCCTGTTTCCTCAACTCTATTTATCTTAGAGTAGCCTTAGGCTGAAAAGAAATGATTAAATCCACACTTATTCCTATCTTCTAAACTTCCTGCAGTACCTAAAAGTACTATATTAAAAAATGCATCTTAGAAAACAGCACATATGTATATTAATCTAAATTTTTAAGGTAGTGATTGTTTGCATTTACTCAAAGAAAATATTGTTAGGCCTGATCAAATAATCAACTCCATACCCTCTCCCCTGGGAAACTGACTTGTAGATTATTTTGTAATCGACTTTCCCTTTCGCATAGACCACATTCCATTTGCTAAGACCAGTGTCTTTCCCCTCTGGATTTGCCCAGGATCCCACCCACCCAGAGAATAGAATTCCTACTGAAAAATACCGCCTAGAGTCCTTTAAAACCTGTGACACCCCAGTTTCTGGCTGCGGATGTCATTTTGGGCAGCCCTCTGGTTTGCATAGGATCTAATCTATACTAATAATAGGGTAATATGCAAATTGATCAGGACACTGAAACAGTAATGACCCATCAGCAGGCTGCGTGCGCAGCAGGAGTGGGTGGGCAGGTGCTTGCAGTGTCAGGGATGAGGGCAGGAGGGAGTCCTCTCTGCCTCGTCCCTGGCCCAAGGGTCCACAGGTGCATGTTTGTCCGCAGGCCTCCACCACGGCCTGGCCCAGGTGCGGGGCCACGGCAGGGGCCTCTGTGCGCCTGTGCTGGGGGTCTGCAGGCCTCCGCCGCGGCCCAGCCTGGGGTCTGCAGGCCTCTCCTGGCTCCAGCCTACCTCTTTGGGACAATCCATCAAGGAGTACTGGATGGGTTGGTGGGGCCTACTTCCTTGGGGCGATGGATCACGGGGCTCCTGCACTGTGACAGGGCACAGGCCAGGCTGGGGGACCGCCCCACCCCCACCCCGAGTGCATGAATTTCGTGTACTGGGCCACTAGTAAATTTATAATCCCTTACCACTTTTGGTCTCATGCACTCCTCCTTTAGTGACCCTAACATATATATTCATTTTTTACATTTAATATTATTTTGTATTAGTTCTGGTGTACAGCAAAGTGGTTATTCAATCATATACTTTAAAAAGTGTTCCCCTGATATTTCCAGTAGCCACCTGGCACCAAACATAGTTATTATAATATTATTGACTATATTTCCTATGTTGTACTTTATCTCCATGACTAATTTGTAACTACCAACCTATACTTCCCAATCCCTTCACTTTTTTCCCCTAGTGCACCCTCCAACACCTCTCTCCTCTGGCAACCATCAGTCTGCTCTCTGTTTATGTATCAGAGTCTGTTTATGTTGTGTGTCTTGTTGTTGTTGTTTATATTGTTCTTTAGAGTGCACATATAAGGTAGTTTTAAGTACATTTATTTGACACCACTTATTTCATTTAATTTATTTAAACATGCATTACGTTTTGTTTTATGTCCTACTAAAGGGCAAAAAGTATTTATAGAGAGATTTACAGGGAGCCTAATATGTGAAGCAACAATATTGAGAACCATTAGCTTATTTATTATGCATTAGCTTATTTAATTGTTACTCAATGGAAGGTATATGTGTGTATATAGAGTACGGATACCAAAAAATGTGGGTTGAGTCCGAGTTCTTTTCTCACAAAAATTGAAGAATGAAGTCAACAGACAAAAAACAATGAACAGAAGCAACGTTTATTGGGAAAAGCCAGTCCTGGAAATGGTGCAGCTGGGGTTCCTGGAGCAGGCCAGTGTCTGGAACTTCCTTTCCATGTTACAATCAGGAGTAGTTTAGCATCCAAGCTAATTAAAGTCTAATAGTCCATGTGTGGAGGCCCTCATGCCATAAGCCGCATGGGCATAGGGATGTGCTCCCCAGGCTCAGGAACGAATGTCAGGAATCCATTGCATAACGGAAAAGAGAGAGAAAAAGAGAGAGAGAGCGTGCAAGAGGAAGTGCGCACCTTTTAATTTACAGGGTGGGTAGACTTGCTAGCTCCTAATTGGTCTTTTCAAAGAGTTCTGCCTTAGCAATATCCTTTGAATTGGTTTATATGGCTTTCTGCCTTGTGCCCTTTCTTCCCCTCCCAGTTGGGGTGCCTTAGTAACTCCACCTAGTTGGGTTCTGGTTCTACTTCCTTTCCCGTGGTCCCACCCTTATCTACCTAGCTTCCTTCTGTCTCCTCAGTACCAATGGTACCGGAACAAGATCAATTTCTGTTTTTGTATCATGTCTAGCATGGTTTTTAACACCAGTTTTCTTTTTCTTACACATTTCAAAATCCTAAAACACCAGAGACTAATAAATATTGCTTTATACAATCACTTGGACAACTATTGAGTTTGCATTTGTGTTAACTATCTAAATATATTTTTTGTTCAATATTATTTTAATAAAATACCTTCCAAAAATAACTGTCCAAATTATGAACTTGAAATAAGTTATAGTTTGCTTTAATTAATAAATCAATGTTTTTAATGGGAGACTGACATCTAAATAATTGAAAGACTGAAAGCAAATTAGATGACTTAGTAAGTTGTTATTAGTGGGTAGAAAACTTCATTTGCAGACAAGTTGCCCTGAGGTTAGTGAATAAGGAGCTGAATCTCATACTTACAATATATTTAAACTAGAGGCCCGATACACAAAATTCGTGCATGGGTAGGGTCCCTAGGCCTGGCTGGCGATCAGGGCCAATCTGTGGAGTGACCAATGGGACGATGGGGGGCCCCCGCTGGCACCTGCCTTGGCTGACCTGGCGCTGCCTGCTTGCCAGCCCCACCCCCCACCGCCGCTGCCAGTTGCTTCCCACTGGCCAGCCAGCCCCACCCCTTACCACCACCATTGGTCACCTCCCTCTGTGGGGCAACCAGTAGGGTGACTGGGGGAGCCCCCAGCTGGCATCTGCCTTGGCTGACCTGGGGCCTGCAGGCTGGAGGCAGCTCCTACATTGAGTGTCTGCCCCCTGGTGGTCACTGCACATCATAGCAACCGGTCTTTCCATCAGTTGTTCGGTCGATTTGCATATTAGCTTTTATTATATAGGATGTTTGTTGGGGTATTCTACTTTGGGGAAAGAAAGACAATTTTTAAAGAGCCTTAGCAGCAACGGTCTAGATGGTTTCATAAATAATTGAGCAGAAATAGTTCTCAGAAGAAAAGGAAATTTTTTGGGGGGGTTCACAGTCATTAGCTGGGAATTTTTTTTTTTAACAAGAGGCTTGGTGAGGACGAATTGAGAGTTTACTTTATGTTAGGGTCACAGTGGAAAATGTTTTTCAGGGCATCTCACATGTAAATTCTGTAAATAGAATAAAATAAACAATCAGATATTTTTCTAAAGTGCTTTTAAATTATAATGATCAAAAGATTATGTGATGAGTGCAAAGTTGCAAAATAAAAGAAGTTGTATCTTGAATATGGATGGAAGAAATAACTTTATGGATATAGTGTGTAGTAAAAGATAAAGAAACAAAATTATGTAGAAGGAAGAGATACACATACTCAGACAAGGGAATTTATAATAAGCAATGTTCATAATACTTCTGAATATCCTTTCTTATTTTAAGAGTATTTTATGGGGGAAGTGAAGGACATAAAAAAAGTATTAGCAATTTCCTGTTTATTTTAGGGAATTTAAATATTAAGATGATCAGTGTTTTGTCAAGACCATTTTACTATTTGGAAAGCAGAGACTAGAAAATTACTTCTGACAGAGAAAAATAAATTTCTTAGATCTACCACTGAGAAATTAATAAGTAAATAATACCTTAAATTAAATTAACAATAAAAGATAATACTGAGTTTATTCTATTTTGTAAAATATTCAGGCTTTTCATATGGTTTCCTTAATTTTATACACCCCAGATTCCTTTGTATTAGTGAAAAAATAATGTTAATGGATACACATTGGGACATGAAAAAGAATAAATAAGGAGGGTTATAAAGATTATGTGTCTGTATATGTGTGTATGTGCTAATCTATAATCTTTTGTTATGTCTATTGGAAAATTGAGTAATTTTTTATTATTAAGAAAAATATAAATCTCTGTTTATTCCAACAATATACTGATGAATGTCATCAATCTGAATGGACCACTAAAGACCATTTATCTTTGTAAATCAATTATAGTGCAATTTAAGTATAAATGAAGTAAATTTATTATAAAGGACTAAGTAAGAATGCAGAGAACTTTAAAAGATAGAGTTTTCCAGGTCAAAAATGTAGTTAAACATTTAAATTCTTCTAAAGTTTCCACAAATGTAATGCAACCTTAAAAACAAAAGTGTTTTTATAAAAATATACTTAAATTAGTACTTTTTATTATTGAGTTTTGTGGATTAGATTCATTTACTGCATATTTCCATAGTTAGTTCACTAAATTATTTTGTTTTATTCATCTTCCCTAAACCAGCTTACAGTCACTTCATCTTTACCTCCAAGCACCAAGGTTGTTTTCTAAAGTAACAGCTATTTAGTAAATGTTAAGTAAACAACTGAATAAATTAAAAATCCACCACAAATTAATAAATTTACACATTCAATTTAATAATAAACACTTACCAATCAAGTGCTATCCTAGGCAACAGAGATTTAATACATTTTTTTTTCCAAAATTAATACAAATTTAATGGGCAAGTTAGGCATAAAAATAAAAAGATATAATCCAATTTGTGACTGTGGTGATAATGACAGGTTAGTCTGGATGTCATGTACAACTTGGCTTGGTCGTACTAGGACGAAGTACCTTAAGAAGTGAAACAAAAGGCAAGTCTCAGATAATGTTATTTGAGACTACCTTTGACAAAGAACATTTTAAAAACCTTATATTTTGTAATGCTTGAAACTTTTATACATAGTCTTCTTTCACGGGAGAGAAAGAATACTAGATACTGATATTGCCTACTGTGTATGCTATTTTTGCTTTAAACTCATACAGAATTCCGATTTGTGAAGAATGGTGAATGTGACCCCGTTGTCTATATGTAGTGTTATTTATTTCCTGGAAAATATCAAGACTGAGATTCAGCATAATAGAGGAGTCAGGTGGGGAAAATGGCGCTTATTTTCACACAGACTACAACTGTATGATCTTATGTCTGGGTGATGCCACTTAAAGCCTACTCAATGTGAGGTCAGGAGATTTTCCTGCCAGTGTGACAATGGATGCAATACTAGCTTTTCTGGTATGCCACTCCTTTCTTAGAAAAATGAGAACCCGCACTAAATTATGTGCCCTGGGCAAATTATGTAAGAACTTTTGCTTTATTTTTTTTCCTGTGGAAAAAATGGGAATAATTATATTACCTGCTTCTTAATGTTTTTGTAAAAAGAACTAAATGAGATAATATTTAATATGCTTAGGAGAGTGCTAAGCATCTACTAATTAAATTAGTATTATCATTAATAATTTAACATTTATGGTACCTAAATACCTAAATAAAACATAAAAATATCTTTCAGTTTCAAATTTTATGTTTGTTAAAATATTTTTTAAGTGACAACTTCTACTTATGATCCGGCCCAATAGATTTTCTTCCTGGAGATTTTGAATTGTGATTGGGCTGCTTCTAGATGAATGATCAGAATGTCTGGATGCTCACACAGTTAGGGGTTTCCTATTTAATATTTTACTGAAGCATGTGGTTTAGTTTTTCATGGAATTTAGATTCTTTGGGGCACAAACAGAAATCGCTTTTCACTTGAACTAATGTGTGTGGAGTTTTATCTTTGCATTCATTCATTTATTGTTCATTTTTTCTACTCACATGCTCAATAATATAATGCTATAGGAAAAGAAACTCTTTAGAACATTAACAACAAGGACCAACACGTTTTTCCTGACAATCAGTGTAGTTCTCCTAAATGAGCTTGGTTACTTTGATGTTTAATGCATATATTTTACTAACAAACTACCTGCTTAGCAATTTTCTTTTTAGGTCATAACAATACATTGAATTTAACCTGTTCAAGATCATAAATCATTTGTTCAATTATTATGGCTTTCAATGTATTTTCCAAGTTTGATTTCTTTAAAATTGATATTATTAAAATTTTTCAAATTATAATGAAAAAATTGAAAGTGTTGCACAAAGAAGATATTTCATATTGAATCGGCTTATTTTTATTTCTTTTCTGAGGGTTATTTTCCATAAAAATTTACATACTCGAGTAATTACTGAATAAATTGTGAAGTGTAACATCAGATTTGCATTTATCTTTTATTTTCAAGTGTTCCATTGATTAAATATTGAATATTTAATGACATTACTCATATATTTCTTTTGTAAATCACATGTAAAATACATTAAGGACTAAATTTATGAAATATATAAATATGGTCTGGGACTTATACTTTGCTAAAATTTAACTTGGGAGATATATTTTGGAGTAGTTTCTAGAGCAAAGGAAATAAAAATAATAAAGTAGAAATGCTACTTATAGTAAAACATTCAGCAATATTCACCAAATTTGTATAAATAACTTCAAAAGTAGCAATATATTACCATTTAAAATATGCCACTCAAAGATATCTATAAATCCATACTGCATATTCACAATTTTATTGCCTTGCTTTTTTTTTACTATTCTGGTGAATTCATGAGTCATTTTTTTTACAGGAATAGCAAATGAAATTTTTGCTGATCATATCGCTAATGTATACGAAGTATTCTTCTAGACTCTGAAAATAACATGTTGAATTGACTGACAAGGGGCCAGGAGACTTATATTTAGAAAGAATAATCAGAAAATTGCTCTATGGGGAGGTGTCATTGAAATTAAGACCTGAAGGCTGAAAAATGAATCATTTATAGTGTGAGTTGTCCTTTCTCAGAATTATTTATGTTTCTGACCTTAAAATTTTTATTATCATCAGTATATTATTTTTGTGTATGAGTCATATATTTTTATAAAATTATTAGCATATATCTTAAAATATCATATTGGTCTATGTTATAATATGCATTTTAGAAACATGTTTTAGAATATAGACAGTTAATATTTACTTTTATTCTCATAATATCCTCAATAAAATGATTATAAATGTTAAATTTATAAGGTAGTATTTTAAGGAAAAATATTATCTGTGAACTGAAAAAATATGGAATTACGGACACTGTATTATTTCTTTTGCCTCTTTGAAGTAAAGTGTCACAATTTTCATACTGCCTTCATTAATTCATCTTTGCTTCTTCTTATCTCAGATAAATCAGTAATGTCAAAGGCGATATTACTTGAAATTGTAGGTTAATACAATCTAAAATATAAATTGGTTAAACTCATTAGAATCATTTTTCTTGAAATATTATAGTAATTTGCCATGCCTTCTATCTATGTTGTATATGAAATAACAAATATAATAAAAATAATTAGATTTAAATATTTTAATCATAAAAATCTAATTCTGTTATTCCAAGTCTTCTAGTATTCCAAACCCTCCATTCTTAAAATAAACTATACATTGTAGCCACCATGATTAATTAATCCCTTTGATAATAATACACTAAAAAAGCATTATGAAGGCCTTGCATGGAATAATGTTATAGATTAAATCAAACATTTATTTTCTATCTGAGATAATACTTTAAAATATAAGTTATTGACATTTGTCTGATTCAGAGAAAGCATGTACAAATTTAACAAATATATTAATTAACTTGTTAACTGATTTTGTATATGAAGTAAATATGCTTGAAGATATAAATTATACATTTGTTGAACATTTAATACAAAAACTTTGAGTCATGGTTTAGTGAAGCAGATAAAATGTGGTAAGAGATGATATCTCAGTTTTTATTAGTCAAGGACAAAGTAAGATAGCACAATGTTTTTGTAAGAAATAATATTAGTATAAAAATTATATAAACTGTTATTCAATTAATATTATTATTTTTAAATTGATTGTGTAGTTATTTATCTGCTATTGCAGAGTATCATTACATCATTATTTATGAGCAGTAAAGAATAAGGATACCATTCACACTGTAAGCATCTTTATTACTTGGACATTTTTCATATTATAATTAGTACTCTATTGATTCAATGACATGATTTGTATATCAGTTATGAAATTTTTTCAGGACAAGACAGTATAAATATGTCATATAAATGCTCCAGTATATGAGTTTTTTTCTAATAGATGGAATATTTCCTTCTAGTTGTCCATTGAAAACTATTATTAGCTTAATCCTATATAATAAGAGAGGAATATGCTAATTATCTGTTATGCCTTGAGGCGTAATGACCAGCCGCATAATGACCAGATCACAGATCTGCAGGAAGGTAGGGCAGTGAACTACAAGAAGCTACAGGAGGGGGCAGGGCAGCAAGCTATGGGGGAAGGAGGGAGAATGGGGGCAGGGGAGCTACAGGAGGGCGGCAGAGGGCTACTGGCACACAGATTCGTGCACAGGGCTACTAGTATTTAATAAAACCTTAATTGTTCAGATTCAAGAAATAATAAAATGAACAGGGGCTGGAAATCGCTCTCCTACTTGAAACAAATAAACCCAAACAGGTAAATATATTAAAGGACAGTTTCAACACATTGGCCATCAACCAATAAAAGTCATTTACCTGAAAAGTGGGAAACAAATGATGTAAGCCTTAAATTTACTCCGTGATACTGTTGTGGAGGAGTTTGCAGGTTATGCTGCAGGGAGTGGGAAACCATCAGAAACCAGTGGTCTCCTTGAACCTAGAGACAAGGTGGGTAAAGTTCACAGGAGAGAACACCAGAAAGGAGAGAGCTGGACAGAAAGAACTTCGGCAGTCTGCAGAGGATCCTGGTTAAGTCATTCAGCTTAGTGCTGGGCAGAAAATGTAGGTAAAGAAATTAGTGGGGAACATGGATAGAGTCACTGAAAGGTGTAGAGGTAACACTACCTGGTGGTCACACAGGGTGGGGGATTTTTATTTATAAAATATAAAAATGCAAAGAGTGTAAAATAGATTATTAATATTCATAATTACAACGGGTTGAAAAGTATTTTAACATAAAACAGTAACAGTTTGCTTTAAAATGGCAGAAAAGAACATTTTAAAGTGATATAGTAAAAGCAGCAAGAAATAATAAAAAACATGGGTTTAAGTCAAGCTTTCAATGTTGTTTTTTCAAGATCCTTGTTTCTAATAATTTATTTTAAATATCTGGGTTTTATAAAAATGGCTCTAGCCCATATGTTTCTTGAACTATGCAACTATCAGAATAGCCTTTTTGGTGGGATATAAAGAGAGAAATGGTACTATGATAAATTCTATGATAAATTCTCATTTTTCATGTTCAGTATGTACTGAATGTGGATAGGCAAATACCTACATCTGAAAGCTTCATGAGCTCTCACCACAAGGCATTTTAAAACGAGAAGCATGGGAAGGTGCTAAACTTAAATATATATATATATATATATAAATTTAAAGCTATAAAAGGTATCTATAAGAAGAACAATGACATATTATAGATATGTTATGATTGTCTAAATAAATGGATGTATTTGTATGCATTTATATATGGAAAGACTCAATATTATAAAATGTTGATTTCCTCTAAATTTATGTATAAACAACTGCTATCACAATACAAATAACAGCAGGTTTTTAATGAAAATAGGAAAACTGACTTTGAAATATATATGGAAATTCAACTGTCAAGGCTAGCTAATAATTTGACACAAAAGTACAAGGTACAGAAACTTAATAGTAAAACTTAATATAAAACACAAGTATTGGGACATATAAAAGAAAGTGTATTTTAAGTTAAGTTGGAAGTTTCAGATATTTTGAAAGTTTATTTATGCTAAGTATTCCTACTGCTTTACAGTACTTGATACATGAGGTGTTACAACACTACTTTCCTAATGATCTTTAATATTAGAAACAATCTTGTGATTGGTGGGATTTTTTTTGTGTGTTATTAATCATTAATTTACTTGGAGTACAGAATTTCTTTAAGTAGGGCAGTTTTTGCTATGTGCGATAAACCCAGACATAAGAGAACTCTGAAAATATATAAAATGGAAAAATTGACATTTAAAGAATAATATTTTATGTTTTTTTCCTGATAATTAAGTAGCAAAATATTGGCTTTACTTAATCTAAGCATTGATATTTTAAAAGCTTAATAATTACTGACTCAATTTGATAAACTCTACTTCCCCTTTTCTAATATAATAAGAAATGGTATTGTTCACTTAATGCTTATTAAACTATGGCTCATGTTATTTCTTCCTATCCTGGAATGTCAGGCTACATACATTATTCACATGAAGCAGAGTGAACTTTAAATAGTGAGATTATACTGGAGGGAAATGAGAAAGCCATCATTCTCAATTTTACCCCCTACTGTTATTAAAGGTTACATAGGCAGTGATCTTTCTTTTTCCTACATTTTTTTAGCCTTACCTCTTTTCTTTCTGAGTGTCTATTTTATTCCTTTTCATCTTTCATAACATGCACATATTCTGTTTGTTTTCTCTATTATGTAAAGGAAGTGGTTGAGTTACTTTAAATGATTTACCATCTTCATGTTGTGAGCTAGACATTTAAATAACTTATGATGAATCAGGCATTGTATGCCTATTACTTCCTTATATTATTTGTGTAAAATGTGGTTGATGTGAATAAAAGTCATTATGTATGAAAATATTTGCCTGAAGAATTTGAAAACCAAGTTTCAGGATAGAATAAATTAAACTGTTAAACAATGACAATTGCAATAAAAATGTGAATAGACGATTTATAACAGTGAACTATACAATTACAGATAATGTTTCCTGAAAAACATATGCTTATTTATCAGCAAAATGTTTCCATAATAGCACTTCAATATTAGGTGACGGATATATGCTTAAACACCACAGGGAACACACAAAAGCTTTGCTTATTATTTAAACATCAGTGTATGATTTCTGAAGAAATATTTAAACTGAAACTTACAAAATAAAATATTCGCCTGGCTGGCATTGTTCAGTGGGTGAGCAAGGACCTATGAGCCAGGAGGTCACAGTTTGATTCCCAAACAGGGCACATGCCCGGGTTGCTGGATCCCTAGTGGGGGGCATGCAAGAGGCAGCCAATCAATGATTCTCTCTCATCACAGATGTTTCTATCGCTCTCTCCCTCTCCTTTCCTCTCAGAAATAAATAAAAATATATTTTTTAAAAATTAAATGAGACAATGTAGTATGGTGCCTAGTACAGAGAAAATATTCATTAAATGGTAGTTATTATTATGAAGAAGAAAAAAATCCATACATGAGCTCTAAATAATATTCCACCATTAGGTATTAATACATTGTCCTTTCTAGCTGTTTTTATTAAATGAAAGTTCACCCTGCACAGGGTAATATTTTGCAGTTATTAACACTATAGTGTGGAATCCAGGAGGGATTTAGGGGAGTATGGTTACAAATTAGCATATAGAATGCTAAGTAAAATAAAATCGTACCTAATAAAAGAGTAATATTTTACTCAACATATTTACTTGTTTTTTGTGGAAGAATAGGTTAAAATTACCTAGTCAGTCATGTTTACAGAAATTAATCTGTCAATGTAAAGCAGTTATTTCCAACTATAAAATTTGCCACACTTTTGGGGGAGTTAGAGATGAATTCCAGATATTTCTAGCACATTGATACCTAGTCTCTCTACTCTTCATCCCATCTCCATTATTATATTTTTATCTTCTGAACTTGTGAGAATTGAGGAGCAAAGTAAAACCATAACCACATGGTCAAAGTAGTGTTTTTGGAATTATCGTTTCTGTGTGGATCCTTAAAAACTAAAAGACTTGATTTTTAAACATTTTATTGTATATTTGAACTAGGGGCCCAGTGCATGAATTCATGCACCTTGAAAGGGACTGTGGGCTGCAAGGCTGCAGTGGCCACGGGGGCGGGTCTTGGCCCATTCTTTGTGCCCCCCTGACCCCTCCCGTCATGGCCCCTGGTCCACGCTGATGGTGCGGAGCAATTGGGGCCAGCAGCAGCCATGGGTGCAAGTGGGGCTGGTGCCTTCAGTGGTGCAAGAGATGGCTGCTGGCCAAGATCGCCCCTCAGGAGCAGAGGGAAGTGGAGAAGTCCTGAGGGGTGATAGGGGCTGGCAGCTACTGCTCATACTCACTGATGACGCCGAGCGATCGGGGCTGGCACTGGGTGCCGGCACCAGGTGCGAGTGGGGCTAGTGCCAGCAACAGGTGCGAGTGCCAGTGGGACCACGGTGCGCAGGAGCAAAGACTTTTTAGTAACCATCAAAAGCTCACCCAATGACAGCTACCGGCGTCCCGCCTTGGTTTGGTGCCCCTGCTCATCTGCTCCACCATCCCACCATAGCCGATGCCCGCCATGTTCTGCCCTCTGCTGCCTGCTGCCAACACCAGATATGTTCCATGCGCACCCCCCCTGATGGTCAGCGCGCATCATAGTGACCGGTTGTTCGGTTGTTCTGCCATTTGGTCTATTTGCATATTAGGGTTTTTATATATATAGATACTCTGTAGAGCAAGACATTCCTTCAGATGACTTCAGAATAAAGTTGCAAAGTGTACTCTCTTCCTGTATAATCAACCGGTAAACATAGATGTGGGCTAGCAGGTAGTATCCTGATTTTGAGAAAATCCTAAAAAAGGTCATGGCATTTAATGGTCATGATATAAAATTTAGAGGTACTGCAGAACAAAGTTGAGAGAGTTCTTATTTGTTCCTATTTATTTCAATAATGTCCAAGATAAGTTTCTTTCTATAGAATGAAAAGGATGTAGGCAGTTTGGAGAAATGAACTTGGGGTGAAAATTAGGGAAAATGGGAGAGTTAGTAAGGAGATACAAAAATATATTATAAACAACATTAGGGTCAAGTTAGAATATAGTCCAGAGAATTATAGTGAACTCAGTACATACATTTCTGTTGTTTTTTGTTCAGCAAAAAGCTGGAGATTTATACTGGTTAGATTATTTATGGTTGTGGTGGTTTTGCATAGCATGTGTGATAAAAAGACAAGATGGAAAGACACATCAAGTAAGGGAAAAAGTGAATAAGGTGATGGCTCATGTAATTACGGCTTAATTATGAAGAAAATTAGACCAGAATAAAGCTTATACCTATAAAAAGGTGCAGTGATTTGGGAACTGGAGAATTGATGAATTTTTGCTCTTTATATCACTTAAAGCCATGGCAGGTAGATATTCCTCCTGTGTTAAATGTCCTGGGTTCACTTCTTCAAGCCACTTAAAATATTTACATCAGTCAGCTTTGGGTGCATCCCATGTATAAAAAAAAATGACCTTAAGAAAGGAGAAATAAATAATACAATTTAGTGAGAAAAATGTTTCCGCTTTTTAATTTATTGGGCTTGTTAAGACTTTTGCAAAGGTTGCTTGGCATTGATGTACTCCAACAAATTAGTCATTATACAACTTAATCTTTTCATTAAATTAAACAATAAATTTAAATGTAAAACCCAAATAAGGAAAATTAAAGAACATACAGTATATACATATTAAATGCCTAATGATTAACTCATGAGGCAAAGATACATATCATTTAATTGCATTAGTGATTCCTAATTCTCAATGTTTTTATTTTTTCAGTTTTTCTAAATTTAGATTACATGCAGTTTATTGTCACTGTTAAGTTTTAAAGCGAAGTATTTTCATTAGGGTCTTCACTTGATTTTTATTTGTATTTTAGAATTGATCATATTAATAATTCTTTTTCATGTGTGAAACATATATTTGACCTGAATTAGTATTCAGTTACTGAGAGCATAATTTTGCTTGCATTTGATTCAGAAGTGTATGCAAGAGATGAATTGATGTTCTTAAGTGTGAAACTCCTTCTTAGCATAATTTATTTCTAAAATTTCAAACATCTTTTGGACTAATTTTGCAATTATATCACATTAGTACTAATTGAAAAGACTCAGATTTAGAGTTCTGTTGTTTTCAGATGAAGCATAATTTAAATTTCAAGAATTGCAGACTGTCATTGCTTTGTATGGTAAATGTAATTGCTAAAAATCTATGCTGATATGTCTTAAAGTGACTGGAACTTTATAACGAAAAACTTTCTCTGAAACTTGAAAGGAGTAAGCATGATCCTTAAGTAACAATTAAGAGCCTGGTTGCTTTAGAGATTGACTAGAACACATAGAGAAAGAATGGTACGCATTTTGGCCTTTGCTCTCCAAGACCCTCCAAAATTAAGTCCCACTTTAGACCTATGTACTAGAAATGTAGAGAAGAAAAATATTATTAAAACAAATATAATTATACCATCCTATTTAAAAACATCTATAATAATAAAAGCATAATATGCTAATTAGACCAGCCATCCTTCTGGATGAAGCCTGGGCTATGAGGGAAGCCGGAGGGAAGCCCGGGTCCTGGGTGCTAGAGGGAAGCCGGCAGCCAGGGGAAGGAAGGCCTACTCTTTGCACGAATTTCGTGCATTGGGCCTCTCATACTTACATAATTCACTGCAACCTCCTTTTATAAGGCACTTCTGTTTACTTCTTTCCTTCCCTAATTCTCATGCTTCTGTGAACAACTAAAATACCCCTCTCAAAAATGTTTACTTCTTCCTAAAGAATCTGTTAGAGCAGAATCAATGCTGTATTTACAAATTAGATTGCCTTAGGGGGATATCTAGGGATTTGGCCCCATTTTTACATTTCACTTATAGCAGTTCATTCCAGGAGTAAATTAGGTCCAGTAGGCAGTCACAACAGCAGAAGTCATGGACAAGATGACAGTCAGAGATACCTTTGAAAGCAACTCAATGTGAAGGTGACAATTATAATAAATCTTCTAAAATAAAGATGATGGGCTTCTAAATCTTTTTCTTGTTACTCTGCTGGAATTAATTTAGAAAGGTCATTTTTCTACTGTATTAAGGAATTCTTTAAACAGACTTTTAACTATAATTAAATATGATGCATAGTATGTACTTATCCAGAAATATTATCCACAGTAAGAGCAAACTTTTGTGATCATTTTGACCATCATCTCCAAAAATCAGTGAGATATATTTATTTGGGGTATATGGTAAGGAAGGCTAAAAGTAACGTTCTATTTAAATTATGTGTAACATAATTACTTTCCAAATCACACATGAATGACCCTATTAATCTAGATTAAAATACATTTACATAATAGAGTTTATTCCTAGAAAATAAAATAGCATGAAAACACTGCTTATAAACCATGCAAATATTAATATAAAATTATAATGAAAATGCTGCTTATAAGCTATGCAAATATTAATATAAAATGATAATTAATGTGACGGAATCATCATTCTGTCATGTTATAATAACACTATTATTAAAAAGAAACATTATGGGATTGGTATATTTGATTGAAGTTTATTTAAAATTTGGCCTAAACATAAAGTTGGACAAAACCAACTCTTTTTATACCATTTCACATAAGCAAATCTATAACAGTCACACTATATACTAATTCATTTTAAAATTAGTAAAAAAAAATAATTTTAAATATTGGATTTATCTTAGAACTATACTCTTGCTTCCTGTGTTTTTATAATTACATGTATTTGTGAATTTTTAAGTGACTAGATCAAGTCTGGTTATTATTTTTGTTTCCATTTTCTTTGAACAAGAGGCAACGTACTATGGCATCACATAAAGTGTGCTATATGAAATAATATTTTTGTTATATTTCATGTGAAAACAGTTATTAAATCAGCTGGTTTTGAGTTTATGATAATGTCTTTTACTTCCAAAAGTTGATTGAAAAATTTTATAATGGTTGCAGCATTAGCAACTACTAAAAGTCACGGTGACTGTTTATGACCACATGATTTGGCTCTCAGCATGTTAATGAGTCCGTAAAGAAATGCAAACCAATTTAAATATAATGTGGAAAGTACTTATCATAAAAACCAGTAGTGAAACTCATGAAGTTTAATCCTCTTCTAATTTTATGTGTTTTATGTGTAATTTTTAAGAGACTTCGGGGGGGGAGGGGACGGGAGTCTTACTAAAATAAAGATAATGACTCACGTTGAATAATTGCCTTTCCTCCAAATAAGCCATAGTAATTGAAAATTGTGACTTTAGGGGTTAAGTTTAACCATCTTTAAAATGATCCTTTTATTGTTGACTAACTATTCAAATGAGCTCTGATTTGAAACAGTCATCTATACTAGGTTATATATAAAAGGCTAATATGCAGAATGCCCCCTCAGGAGTTCGACGGGGAGAATGGGATTTCGATCACTCACTATGATGTGTGCTGATCACCAGGGGGCGGCGCATAACATGGCAGGCGACCAGCAGCGGTGGGCAGGGCACTGAGGGAGTGAGGGAAGGAGGAAGGGGGAGGCGGGGAGGCAGGGAACCATATTGGCCCTGATCGCTGGCCAGGCCTAAGGACCCTACCTGTGCACAAATTTCATATACCGGGCCTCTAGTCTTTTTATAAGCCTTTGACAAATACTGTTAGGAGCCCTGTAAGCATATCCCCTGTTCCATCATTTGTGCCCATAACTTGTCAGAATGAAGTGCAGGCTCAGACTGATCTCTCCAAGGCCATTCTCAGTAGACAAAGGTTATTAGCTATTTTTGTGTGTGGGTAGGATTTATACCTGCAACATCTCTAGATGCTGTAGGAAGGCATTACAATTCCAAATATAGGAAAGTAAAGCCAACATGGTCAATCTCCTTTTTCAGATCAAAATACCTTTTATTAAAGTTAAAAATGGGATAGGAGATGGAAGAGATGCCAATTTATGGAATGGTTATGGATGATATACACTCCGAGGCACTGCTGCATTTGCTCAGGGACCTGTACTCCTCTCTGGAGGTTCCCCTTCATGAGCAAGCTGACAGCTGACTCAGTTCTGCTTGGTCACATAGCTGCCCAGGAGCTCAGCTGTCTGTTTCTGGGGATGTGGTCAGCAAAAGGGTTGATGAGATTTCAGTTAATAAAATTTCATGCGGGCCAGTAAGTTTGATTTTTCAGCTCCTAGGCAAAATCTTGCCAAATCCATTTTACATAAATCTTGAGCTGTGAACTTAAAAAGCTGCTACAGCTGTTTTCTCAGGCAAAGGTTTGCTAGTGGTAAGACCTTACAGAGAGGGCACCCTTTGCTATTCATTTTTCAAATACTAGGAAACATATGAGAAGTGGGGTATGGCAAGGGGCAGGTGTAATGTATATTTCCACTTCATCAATAGACATCATCACAAGCAAAATATATTAAGAAGGCTCAGTACAGGTCAAGCTACTTGAAGAGATGGTCATCTCCTTATCTTACCTTTAGGTCAGGTGAAAGTCAACTAATCCTCTGGATATAAGCATCCTCTCTTCACAGTGGAGTTTACAACCAAAGGCCAGGTGGTGGATATTTAAAAGAATGGCCAAAGATAGTGCAAAGCACTGATAACTACTGAGGAGCTCATGGAGAAAACACATTTTTCCTTGCAAGTACATTATGCCTATGTCAAAGTACATATCTCTCCAAATGGCAATCTCACTATTACCAACGTTTTAGGCTCTGTGCACAAGCAGCCTAATTAAAACAAAGTGAAAATGTTCTCTCTTTTCCATTCCCAGTACCACTCCCATGGCTTTCCCCTTCATCAACTTTTACTATAATAGCAAAATGTAACCCCGATCAACCCTAATATGTTGCCGCTCTAATCCATCTTCCATATTCTTGCTAAAGCAATCTTTCTGAAACATTCATTGGAATAATGAACTTTTGTACTTAAAACAAGTAGCTCATTCACTACTTTTCCCAGGTTGTCCTGAATATGACAGCCAATATAGCCACAAGTCATTTCATCCTGTTTTCCAAGCTTAATTTCATCACTTCTACCCACATTCAAAAATATTGTCTATTCAGGTGGAAAAAAAATAAAAATAGGGCAAAATCATTAGTTCTCCATATTCTTTCTGCCATTCATGTTGTTCAGTTTTGTTCATGGTACTTTCTTTGAAACAATTTCTTTTTAATCTTCTTTCTTCCATTTAAATTCCTAGTCAGGATGTAAGACTCAATTTCCTAAGAATCTGAATGAGTTTCTTCTTTATTTATATAACTACACTGTAATTATTATATTTAATTAGAAGCCCAGTGCACAAATTTTGTGCACGGGTGGGGGGTGTCTCTCAGCCTGGCCTGCACCCTCTCCAATCTGGGACCCCTCAGGGAATGTCCGACTGCCAGTTTAGGCCCGATCCTGCACCAGCAGTCGAACATCCCTCTCACAACCCAGGACTGCTGGCTCCTAACCGCTCACTTGACTGCCTGCCTGATTGCCTCCTAACTGCTCCCCTGCTGGCCTGATTGATGCCTAACTGCTCCCCTGCTGGCCTGATCACCCCAAGTGCCCTCCCCTGCCAGCCTGATCACACCAAACTGCCCTCCCCTGCAGGCCTGGTCCCCCACCAGTGCCCTCCCCTGCTGGCCTGGTCCTCCCCCAACGGCCCTCCCCCTGCTGGCCTGGCCCCCCCAACTACCCTCCCCTGCTAGCCTGGTCTCCCCCAACGGCCCTCCCCTGCTGGCCTGGTCTCCCCCAATGGCCCTTCCCATGCTAGCCTACTCCCCCCCAACAGCCCTCCCATGCAGGCCTGGTTCCCCACAACTGCCCTCCCCTTCTGGCCTGGTCCCACACGACTGCCCTCCCCTGCTGGCCTGGTCTCCCTGAACTGCCCTCCTCTGCCAGCCTGGTCACCCCCAACTGCCCACAACTGCCCTCCCCTGCCAGCCATCTCGTGGCAGCCATCTTGTGTCCACATGGGGGCAGCCATCTTTGACCACATGGGGGCGGCCATCTTTTGTCTTGGAGTGATGGTCAATTTGCATATTACCGTATTTTCCGGCGTATAAGACAACTGGGCGTATAAGATTTCCCTGGGTTAAAAAGTCATTTTATACACTGGGAAATATGGTAGTCCAATATATCTAATCCATTATATCTAATCCCATCAATATAGTCCAATATACCGTATTTTCTGGCGTATAAAATGACTTTTTAACCCAGGAAAATCTTATACTCCCAGTTGTCTTATATGCCGGAAAGTACAGTACTCTTTTATTAGATAGGATAGCCTGTTGCTAGGGAGAGGAAGCTGGGCGTTGCTACATAACATCATCACCCTGCACTCACAGCCACCATTTCCGGGTTGGGCTGGGCTTTGGGCTGCATTTTGTGCCATGGGGTCTCAGCAGCATCGGCTGCGATTTGGTGGGCTAAGCTCTGGGGTGGAGGTGGGGCCTGTGTACAGCTTGGAGGAAGCTGAGTGTTGCATTGTTGGCGCCCGGTCCATGGTGCCATTTCTCTGTAAATGGCCTGTGTGCATCATGGCAGCTCCTGCGTTGAGCATCTGCCCAAAGGTGATCAGTGTGCGTCATAGCAACCAATCAGATGGTTGGACACTTAGCATATTAGCCTTTTATATATATAGATAAGACAAGATTCTTGTGAATCTGATTTAATGAAAGGACTCTTTGTATCACCTTAAAAAACTTTATGATTATGAAGCAGACTGCTGTGTGATAATGTAAATTTTCATGATATAAGAAAAAGGCAATTTATCAAGTTTTGATACAGCAGAGATTGTTTTTTTCCCTTTTCCTGTGAAATAGATTGAACGTAAATTAATATAATATAGTTTTTTGCTATGTCTTGTGAATGATAATTACTACATAATTTGCTCTGTTAATATAATAAATATTGAAATTTAGCTTTTTTTTGTATCTCTAAAACACTTATGCATCTCTAAAACACTCTGATGCATGTATGAGACAAGAATATTTAAAATAAAAGCCAATGGTGGTTAAACTATGTGTCTTAAATAGATATGTAAAAAGGTAGAAAAAGTAAATGTTTGAAACTATAATATTTAACTAAAGGTCAAAATGGAGAGCTAGGATTTTTATATTCTAGCTACATTACTGAGAACTGTGCAGGAAAAGGATGGTCCTGTACATAGAATTGCTTTGGAATTTAGTCTCATCACATCATTGCAGAGATTTACTAAAGGGTGAACTTCAGCTGCTAGTTAGGTGAAAAATTTATCATCTATCATTTACGTCACTTAAATTAGGTAATCTAAAACATTAATTTTCATCAACCAATTTATTATTATTTGGTTTTACTATAAAAATACATCTAAAGGAGAAGGTAAAATTATTGTTTCTTCTATAGTTAAAAAACAAACAATCAAACACCTGGCATTCTATTGCCAACCTGAAAAATCAGTATCAGTGTCAAACAATAATCTTCCTTGCATTCTTCAGAAATATCTCTAAGCATGAGAATGTTGGAATGATGATGATGAATGAAATGCTATTACAACAAGAAAATAAAACAGATGAGTAAGTACTGGTTATTTTTAAAACCCTAATATGTTGTGAAATTGGCTTTTTATATTCTTTCTATATAAGTGAGATATTTATTAACTAAGCAGAGAATGCATAGCATATATTGTTTAGATTACTGAGCCAGTTTAAATGTCATTTAGGAATGCTTACAATATGTGGCATTGATAGATGAAAAAGAAAATTGCCATTTCAAGTTGACCTCTTCTCTCTAAATCAGGATTGTCTTAAGTGAGTTTAGGTAACTACCTAAATTATTCATCATTAAAGACTTGCAAAAGCTATAAAACTTTTGACTTTATGTTGTCTTATATTTAGAAATTTGTATAAGAACAAAACTCAGTAATATATAGAAAAGTGAGTTCATATATTGTTTTTAATTTTTCTTTTCTTGACATGACTCATATTTACTTATAATTTTTTTAGATAATCTACCTTATCTAATCAGTATTAATTGAAAAGAAAACCTATCCGGAAAGTTGTATTCATTGTTGCTGAAATTTTCTTTTAATTGTGTGGATGCTTAGAGGAGGTGTCTAATAAATTTAATTATTTTAGATAGGGATGTTTGTTTTAAGTAGGCTGATGAGTCCCCTAAATAGATTTCAGTTTCAATGGTCCATTTCTGTATTTTACTGGTCACTGTGTTCATGGGTGAATTTCTCCTTAAGCATTATCTTTAGATTGACTTTATTACTTTGAAAAGTTGAGACATTGAGTGTGATTGAGCAATAGCTTCTTCCCAACCAGATATTACTTATGTGTTCTCTATTATTCTCTTTTTTTCTATCTCTTCTTTATCTCTAAGACCTCTTCTTCAAAATAATCTCTAGAGAGGTCTAGCCTGAGTGTTCCGGTATTCACTTATTTAAGTTATAGATAGAAACTTTTTCTTTGGCTTGATTCTCATTTTGAATATAGATAGAAAATATAATGATTATGTAGTTTAGTTTATCCCTAGTGAATATATAAAATCATAAGGAAAAGTCACACCAAAAAATTTGTGTTCGTTTACATTACTGTATATTCTGGACTCTCATTTCACAGACAGACTGCATGAAGAGTGGTTTGTCCAGAACAAGAATCTATCAATGGGGTCCAAAACTATTAATTCTAACTAAAAACTGACAAATGAATAAATGAATGAATGGATGATTAAGAGAGAACATATGTTACCTACTAAATTTAAACTTTATTAGGTCCTTCCAGTCACTGGTTTGGTCTGCTAGTTATACCGAGTATGCTTGTTAAACCAGAACAACAGGAAGCAACTAAGGATGTGGTAACAGCTATTAGAAAAAAAGTTGAAGATGATAAAGTCAGAGCCTGTTTACTTTATGAGAAAACTCCTAAAGTTTATGGACTAAAGTATATTTATCAGGAGACTCATAAGATACCCAGGTGAGTAGTCATCAATAGTGGACCATTTAAACCAGCATTGCCTTGTTTTCTCTTTTACTTTAATCTTCTCTCCATACAGAAGTTATTAAAATTCATTATTATAAGCAGTGATTCAGAAACAGCATTCCCCATAAAAAAAACCCAAAACATATATATTTTAATTATTAGCATTCTTGGTATTCTCTCTTAAAAATTGCTAGTATTTAAAATCTTTTCTAAAAATAAATAAATGTATTAAATTTATTCCTCTTTTTCCTTCACAAAACATTTACAATTTATAGTTACATGTTTTGATTTTATTCAGATAAACGTATCTATTATAATAAAATTAATATTAATTAATTGCTTCACATAATATACCTATAAATAAAATGCATTTCAGGACATATTCCGTAGATAACTGATATTTTTTATTATTGCCACATTATTGGAACCTAATTTCTCTAAACACTGGAATTATCATTATCTGAAACAGTATTAAGTAAGGTATCTTAATACTGTAGCTGTGACAATCCATTTAGACTCAAGATTCACATTTTGTTACATAAAAATAGAAAATGGATTAGCAGTATTATGTTGAATTTTACATCTGTATATTTTTGGGTTTTAGTTATAATGTGGTGAGATTTTTCCCTTTTTTTTTTTTTTAAATTCCATTAGCCCACACTAATACTTAAGTCACAGCATGCAATTGAACTAGAAAATTATGAAATCATTGTAAACACGGTAAGACTCCTCTCAAGAAAACATTTATGAAAATGTGAAAATTGGAGTAATGCATTGTTGTACCCAACAGGACAGGAGACAGCTCTTTCTATTTAGAAATACATAATCAGGTGTTGCCACTCATTTTTAATATTCCTGTTGACTCAGAAGCAAGCCATTAATGTATTTATTTATAGGATTCAAAGTTTGTTTTGATTTCACTTGTTTCAACTGACAATGTAGAGGTCAAATACATGACTTGCTTATTTCATTACTGACTTATACAGTAAATGTCTCACTTCGTCTTACCAAATAACAATTTAATTCACTTTCTTCTCTTCCTTTTTAGTTAACAGCTCTTCACATTAGACCAGTAAAGCAACAACAAAAATCATTAAAGGAATCATTAATTAAAAGTATTTATGCTATGGGAATGATAGCAAGATCTAAATCTGATTTATAGAGGTCAGAGAATTGGTCAGAGTTTTCTTTAAATACCTTAAACTATAAGTCTATGCCTTTCGCCAAGTGCTTTCTGTGTGTTGGGGTACACCTGCTGGACTCAGAGAGTTTATAAATCTGCCTTAAATCTTTACTTTCTGCTTGTACATGATCTCAAGTCAGCCAGCGGTCAGAGACTGGTACTCTCTCAGGTCTTCCTTGAATACCTCTGAATCTATATGTTCAGCTTTTTGAATTCCCAAAAATATGTTGGCGATTTTCAAAATTCCCTAAACATATCTCATTGTCCAGATATTTTCATCCAGGTACTTGTTTTAATCAACTGGCATCACAACCTCAGGCAGCAATGATGAAACAGTTGCCACTGGATTATTTTTTACAAATATCTGAAGCTATGACTTCTCCAATGGAGTTGAATTCCAGATTAATCAAATAATAAAAACATCTGGGGAATGTTTTTTTCCAGAGAGTTCTGAGACAAGATTCAAACAGTGATGATACACTTGGATTGATTTTTTAAATAGTTTCAATCTGAGTCTGTCTTCTTTAGTCTATGCAAAGAAGAGGCTACCACAGAGATATAGGTATGGGGATAGGAGTAGGTCTAGTTGTAATGCCACAAATCCTACTGCTCCAAATTCAGCATTTTTCTAAAGTAAACATTCCTCCAATTGTTGAAAGCCTTTGGTTAATTTCCAGGGTCCTGAAAGTACTGATTTTGACACTTTTTGCCAGTGTTTCTGTTATTTTTCTGGAGGAGTAGATTTATGGTGAGCTTCACTCTGCTCCTGTGGAAGTCCTGCCAATACGATTTAGAATAATTTTACAGAAGGGATGTTATTTGGTATTAGTATCTCTATTTGGTATAGTTTTCTTAATTTATTTCCAAAATGGCCATCACTTATAACTCAGAAGAATATGAGTTTGACTGCCTAACATCACACATATTGAAGTAATATTTTTAAATATTTGTCAATATGACACACCATAAATGCAACTAATTATTGTTTGTTTTTGCATTTTTATACTCATAATGTAACACACACACGTGGCTTGATTAGTTAATATATAAAATTAGGTTACCCATATCTATAATGATCTTTAAGAACATTTTCAGAAAGACTTGGACATGAGAAAGTGCTATACCTCCAAGAATGCTGTGAAATCCAGTAGGACTCATTCCTGCAAGACTGTCTTTGTGAGTCACAGAAAATCAGCCTGACCAAATAATTCAGTTCCACCTAACTTTGTTGCCTTTATGTACATCCACACTTAAAGGGATCTTTTAGGTAGTATCTGGCATGTTTCTATTTTAAGTTATCCATTAGTTGTCATGGTTTTTCTGAGAAAAAGAATATTTAACAAGATCCAATAAGTGTATCTAACCTAAGTGTGAAGGGGGATTTGGATCGAGGTAGGCTGTTGGTGAGGAAAAAAAAAATGATAGACTTTGCAATAGAAATGTTAATAACTTGTTTTTCAAGCATAGTATAATTTTCAGTTAGTTTCAGGCACCCACAATTTTCTAGAAACCATATATCTAATTTTTTTTCATACCTGTGATCCATAAATGGATGCATAGCATTTTCAATTATATTTGCACTCATTATTAATTTCTTATGTGTAATTCTAAGATTGCCTATTAGTTTCTCTATAATTAGTTGTTTCAGTTGTAAAATTAGAACTGAATAGCTTCACTCATGATTTATTATATGAATAAATAAAAGTGATTGGACATTTTGGAAATGTTGGTTATATAAAAATTAGAGTTATAAAGTGAATTCTTTATAACCACTAACCAATATGTAATTTGGGATGGAGCAACGCTAACTTTTAACATGTGTATAGCTGTAATCCATGTGTATGACATTGTTTTAAGTACACTTTTTAAAAAAGTGAAGCTTTTATCTCCCCAAGTTTTATGATGCATAATTTCTTCAGTTCATTTTTTTGTCTTTTGAAGAGATGTGGTAGCAATGAATAAATTACATAGCTTTTGTCAACATGCTGTAATTATTCACATATTTTTAGAGCTGAATGTTAATGAGTCATTTCATGTTCTTAATTAAAAATGTTTCAGAATGGCATTGAGATATAGAACAAATGGACAAATTAAGTCCATTCTTCATGATAGTTAATTTACCTTTTTAATTACATAATATATTTTTAAATGATGAAATTAAGCAATAATGCTATAATATAGAGAAATAAACCCACTTATAGTTTTTATGACAAAAAATCATTTTAAGGTAATCTTTTTCATCTAATAGCCTTTTGAAACATTCTGTATAAGAAAAAATATTGTGTTAATTTTGAACAAACAGTTGTACTCTTTCATGGATTTTAATTTGTTGTTTTTTAGAGATTGTTATTTGAAACTGTAAAGTACTGATGTATTTTTTTATTCTGGAAAGATAAATCTTATGCATTTTCTTCTTTAAAAACATTTTTTTAAATATAGTTTTATTGATTTCAGAGAGGAAGGGAGAAGGAGAGAGAGAGTGACATATCAATGATGAGAGAGAATCATTGATCAGCTGCCTCCTACACAACCCACACTGGGCACAACCTGGGCTTATGCCCTGCCCAGGAATCAACCTGTGACCTCCTGGTTCACTGATGGATGCTCAACCACTGGACCACATTGGCCAGGCTCAAGTATTTCCTTCTTATCTCTCATCTTCTCTTTTAATCTCTTAGCTACTCAATGTTTCTCACTTTCAACCTACTCAACCTTATGTCACTAAGCAACTTATTACTTTTCACTTTAACCAATTTAGTATTTTCTATCCAGTCTATCTCATTCACCAATAGTTTAGTTTTCTAATTAAATTTTTATCATTTCATTTTAAGTAAAGTATTACTCTTTAAAATTCTATGCAAAAAAATAATTTCAATGATTTTTATTTGGGAAATTTTTCAGAAGATGAGCAGTGGTCACAATCCAAGATATAGTACAGATGTTAGGAAGAAGCTGTGGTATTACTTCTCAAACTTTCAGGTAATATTCTCTCAATTCTAAGATTTTTCTCAAAATGTCATAAAAAACAGATTCATTTTATTTTTATTTGATGCTTTAGTTGTTTTTTGCTGAAAGCTAAGATATAGTTGGAAACCAGATATTTTCCATTGTATTTCTCCACTTATAACAAATCTCTTTTGTAATCATTGTTTGACAAAGCTAAGAGGCACAACACATTGGCAAAAGCATTTGTCTTAGTGTTGGGTGTGTTGGTAAGAGGAGAGCAGCTGCCAGAAAGAGCTGAATATATATGGGTATGATATTCTTGACTTGGTTTCTTATGTCATAGTTGCCCTATGATTTTTTTTTTGGGGGGGGGGTGGTTGATAGTCTGTCTGGGTATATTGTAAAAATATTATAAATATGAGTTTTGGAGTGGGTATATTTGTGTAAGTTTGTGTTTGCAATAAAAATATGTTCCTTTTATATATGCCAGGTCTCCCTGATAAAATATGTTCCAAGTTCGGCTTCTTCTGCCTTAGAAACATGTCTCATACCCTTTCTCTCCTCTATATGACTACTGTCACTAGTTTTCAGTTCCAGCTCTCATCCTTTCTCACCTGAGTCAGTATCACAAAAGCCCCTTGAAGAAGGACTGTTTATTGTTCTGTGAGCATGTTTCACTCCTGCCTTCCTAGATAGTACCCCTGACACAGATAAAACTCATAGCTGCTCTGCTCACTTCCCAGTCTCCTCAACAGCTTGAAATGGAAAGTGTCGTTAAAATCTTTTAACAACAATGACTCATAACAGTTGAAAAAATTCATCATGACAGGTTCCAACAGATCATATAAATCTCAAAAATACTAATTCAGAAAGTGAATTCCACAACCTGCTTTGCTCACACATCCTGAAGTATGACCAGGATGAATTCCTGATGTAACTTTTCAGCTGAAGATGTCCCAGCAGGAAACCTGACCTGTTTTTCTATGATGCCATGAAATTCAGATTGTATTTCCTTTTCTTTGTATTGTAAACACTCTGAGCATTTTTATCATGAAGTTTTACCCACATTTTACTACATATTTTCAGTAAAAGAATTGTGGAAGTATATGGGGAAAAGCAATTAGGCAGCTGAGATTTGCTATATAACTAATATACTGGTTCTGTTGTCCTATCTCTGTAGCATTTAAGAACATATTTCTCATTATTCTCCTTTTATTTGTCATTTTAGAAAAAAAAGATTCCTTCCTGTCTATCCCCACTATTACTACCATAATTCAAATATTCATCATTTTTAATATATACTTTTATAGAAGTCTTATGAGCTGTTCTACATCTCTACAATGGATCCTAACACATCTGCCATATTGGTCTTTCTAAAATCAGATTTGCTCATAAAATGATCCAGTGTAAAAGTTATGCTACTTCTTCTCCATATATATTGTCTAGTATATAGTTAATAAACAAAATTTATTTGCCATTTATTATCCCAACATTGAAAAATAAGACAAATTGGGCTCTTTCTATTAAAGAACTTACATTCTAGTGGGCAATGGACAGTGGTGCAAACTTAGTAAATAAAACATAAATATGAAAATTTTTGTTAAAAATGAGCAAGGTAATTTGACTGAGATAGGCTAAAAATGGTGCTTAACACAGGGTAGTTGTTTTGAATGGAACCGAATAAAAAACACCAGTGACCCAGTAATGTGAAGCAAGAGCTTCATAGGCCAAGAGGACAGCAGCAATAGCCACCTTTACTTATAAACACATTTTCTGAGGTCCTGGATGGAGGCCAGTGTGACTACAGTTAGTGGCCTGGGAACAGCATGTTACAGAACAAGTTTTAAGTGTTAGAACACTGATCGTGTAGGACGTGATAGGCCAGAGCTATAGTTTTAATTAGAATCTTAAATGCAATGAGAAAGAATTGGAGAGTTTTAAGGAGAGAAGTGATGTGAGCCGATTTGATTTAAGGAAATCACTGTGGCTGCCCTAAGGAGAACAATTGGAAAGTATTGAGTGTGGAGGTAACAAGACCAATTAGGTGGACCCTGCAGTAGTTCAGGTCAGAAATGCTGATTTCTTGCACTAGAACACCACTGAGAAAATGGAGCAAAGTACATAGAATTGGAATTTACTTTATAGTTAGACTAGAAGCCCAATGCACGATGATTCCTGCTAGAATGGGCTTTCCTTTCCCTGGCTGCCGGCACTGCCTTTCCACTCCGGCCCAGCCCCTTTCTGCTCAGGGCCCAGAGCTGCCTCTTTCTGCTCGCCTCTTTCCGCTCCGCCCCCTCCTTCCCACGCTGCCAGAGGCCCTGAGAGACTGGGGGTGGGGCAGAATGCCTGCGTCATCGCCATGGCATCCCACCCCCAACACTCATGGTGTCCCGCCCCTGTCACTCGGCAGCTGAGTATGCAAATTAACCCATCTTTGTTGGGTTAATTTGCATATCACTCCTGATTGGCTGGTGGTGTAGTGGAGGTACGGTCAGTTTACATATTTGTCTATTATTAGGTAAGATATGAAACAATGCTGATGGCTTATATGTGATAGAGAAGGAGGAAAATAAAAATCAAGAATGGCAGAATGGTTTACTATACTGGGGATGACTGGAATTGCAATTGATTGGAGTCAAAATTTCTGTTTTGAAAATGTTTGATTTGCCTCATTTCTTGGATATATACATAGAAGGTCAAGTAGCCAGTATAGTTCTGAAACTAGGGAAGGTAACAGTACTCTGGATATTGTTTTGGAAAATATTAACAAAAAATATAATTTGATGACTTATTTGCCCTTATGATACTTCAGAGTACTTATCACTATCTGACATTTTATATTATCTCTTGCTTTCTGTCTATCCTCCATAAAATATAAATTCCCTGGAGCCAGGGCTTTGTCTGTTTTTGTGACAGTTGTCTATTTAGCCTACAGACAGTGTATAACATATAATAGTCACTCACTAAATATACTTTGAGTAAATGAAATAAATATTCTCTATCTTACCCACTAGTCTGTGCTGTCCTTAAGAGAAGAAACTGCCCATGACAAATAATTTATAATAGATGTTTAAGAGATTTTGAGTCTCATAAAAAATTTTATTGGTCTAACAAACTGAGGCCTATTTGTCTTCTTTATGGCAGAGTCATCTCAGTGTTTGTGCATGTTGGCTCAGCATCACTGTTTAGCGCCGAACATAAATTGTTATTTAGGCTGAACTAGTGCCACATGCATTTTCATTATCACTATAGTCAACACTTGCACCACTTTCCATTTTTTCTTATTAAAAATATATTTTGTTTGGAAAAATTATTACCAGTAACAGCCTTAAACAAATCTATGTGTGTTCAAGGAGAAATTTTCCAATTTTCAAGAGCAACATAATGGAAATACTTGTTTAGAGGACTCTAGGCTTGGCATGTCTGAATATCATAGAAATAAACCATAGATAAAATTTAATTCACTCCCCTTACATTACAGATGTGAAAACAGACATTGTCATTTTGTGTGATGATAATAATATCTAAATTTTATAGAGAGTTTAACTATAGGCCCTATTTTTATAAATTTTATTTGTACTAAGTATTTAGTTCTCATTATAGCCCTATGATGTAGATGCCCACTCTCTCATCATCATTCTGCTGAAGAGAAAATTGAGGTTAAGTAACATTCTTGAGACCACCCAGTTTATAAGAGGAAAAGCAGGATTCGAAAAAAAGTGCCAGTAGAGTTCAGGAAAGATTTTTTAAATGAATTATTGTAATAAATCCATTCTTCATGCCTCCTTGGGTTGAATTAGAAAATTATAATTTATGCCCTAACCAGTTTGGCTCAGTGGATAGAGCGTCGGCCTATGGACTGAAGGGTCCCAGGTTCAATTCCAGTCAAGGGCATGTACCCCAGTAGGGGGTGTGCAGGAGGTGGCTGATCGATGTTTCTGTCTCATGGATGTTTCTAACTCTCTATGCCTCTCCCTTCCTATTGGTAAAAAATCAATAAAATATATTTTAAAAAATTAAAAAAATAAAATTATAATTTATATGTACCAAATATTGTTTTGATATGGTGATAGGTGTCATATATTATTGTTTTGCTACTTGTCATTTAAAGACAAGACTTCCCTTTGGATCATGACAGAGGAACTGGTGCTATACTTGGCAGAGGCTGTCATAAAAAGTACACAGCTGAAAAAATTATATGAAATATCCATTTCTGGGCATTGGATACAAGACTGCTTACCACTGTGATCTTGAGAGAAAGGAAAGATAATAGTTGAGGCCTACACATGCCTCAACCTTTTTGCCTAGGGGCACATTATTGTAGCAGAGATGCAATGTGAAGGCCAAGTAGAGCAGCAGTCTCTCTGAACTCAAGAGGAAGATGGAGTTCCAGGCAGCGAAGCAGAGGAATTTTCAGAGCAGGAGGAGGGAGCTGTGCTGAGGGTGCATACCAGATATCTGCATGGGGATTCACTGAGAGTATTTGATGGAGATCGGGCTATACATTAGGCCCCCTTATATGCAGGGCACATGTTTCAAAACTTCTGGTGATGCCTGAAACTGCAGATGGTACCAAACCCTATATAGGCTGTGTTTTTCCTATATGTACACATGCCTATAATAATGTTTAATTTAGGCACAATAAGAGATTAGCAGCAATAACTACAAATAAAATAGAACAATAATAACTTAATGATGAAGATAGGTTCTGAGAAATGCATCATTAGGTGGCTTTTGACATTGTGTGAACATTATAAGAGTGCACTTACACAAACCTAGATGGTATAGCCTACTACGCATCTAGACTATATGGTATAGCCTATTGCTTCTAGGCTACAAATGTGTACAACATATTACTGTACTGAATACTGTAGATAACTGTAACACAATATAGAACAGGTACAGTCAAAATATAGTATAAATTTAAAAAAAAATGGTACACCTGTATAGTGGATTAACTAAATGGAACTTATAGAACTGCAAGTTGCTTTGGGTGAGTCGGTGAGTAAGTGATGAGTGAATGTGAAGGCTAGGACATTATTTGCACTATTGTAGACTTTATTAACACTGTTCTACAAGCCCTCCCCCTGCTTCCTTCTGACAGGTTTAGAAATAAAACGCTGAAGTTCTCAGTGCTGCTCCATGAACAGGGATCTGGGCTGGATTGATTAGAAATATCAAGGAGAAACTGTCTGGGTAATGCTTAGATCACCAGAATAGTGACTATAGGGAATGAAAGGTGGCCTCAAGATCAGTAGGAATAAGAAACCAAGATAAAGAAACGTAGAGGATTATATTGGCAATGTGGTTTTGGCTATTGCATGTTGGAGCAGTGGTCAGATTAATGAACTTTGTGGTATTTTTTTTTTAAAGAGGTATTTGACAAATATGATTTTGAGTCCATTGACCTTATCTGATACAAAGGATTCTTACTGGCATTGAACTAATGGGAAAAAAAAGAAACTTATCTATGTTTTACATCATTACAACCAGAAAATACTTCCAAAGTATAGGGACAGAAAGTCTACTATGCTGACTGTGGCACATAATACTTGTTAAGTTGCTCCTGTGGACCTGTGTTTTTGTACAGAACTTTAGGCCCTCAGCAAAGAATTTACAGCAATGTACTCTGAAGACCATCAAGCTAGACTGAGAGGGCTGTAAGGACCCTATGAAAATGTAGCACTTGGGGGCAGGTTCCTTTGTGCTGTAATGGCTCAGTGGCTGACGAATTTGGGTGTAATGTTTTTACTCTAAATTTGAGGTGCTGTGAATAAGAGGAAATCTTTTGCCAAGTCCCCAGTATATTGCTCCCATCAGAGAATAAGAAAATAAGTTCCTCCTGAACCACAAATCCTTCCATTTCTACAGGCAATTCAGCTCCACTATAATCTTAAGGGACCCCTGTCAAATGCAATTCGTCCTCGACAGAAATATCATTAGGTGGCACATGACTATATCACAATGTACTATAATAAAAGTTATGTGAATGTGGCATTATTAAGTAATATAATGGTTCCTTGAACACAAGCCCTGCAATACTATGACAGTTGATCTGATAACCCAAATTTGCTATTACATGACTAATGGTCAAGTAGTGCATACAGTGTGGATGCACTGGAAAAAACTCTGGCAGGACAGAGTGGATTGGGTGAGATTTCATGATTCTACTCAGAATGGCATGTAATTTAAAAACATATGAATTATTTATTTCTGGAATTTTTATTTAATATTTTCAGACTGAGTTTTGGTCGACCTCAGGTAACTGAAACCATAGAAAGGGACCTGGACATAAGGGGTGATAACTGCATAAGCATATGGTGAGATGTGGTAAGGCCAAGCAGAAATGCCTACTGCAGAGATGAGAACTGAAAAGAGGCATCAGAATTTGAACAAAGCTGGATGTCAAAGTTCCAGACCAAATAATTGACAAGACCTCATTGCGGAGCATCATGAGCATAGAGGCCACCCACAGAAGGCCACACCACAGCATGGTCTTACTAGACCAAGGGTCACACCAGAAGGTGAAGTTCCAAACCAAAACGGATCAGCTCTTCTAAGTAATAAAGCTGTCTAACAATAGCAAAAACTGCTACAGTTTCGAACATATTATAAAAAACTACCAGACAAGAGACGAAAATCTTTCAAACTGAAGATAGTGTTGGAAACTTTGGTAACATTATGGGATGCTGCTAATGAGATGGTTAGAGAGAAGGTTATCATTCAAAATATGAATATTTAAAAATTAATGATCTGAGTTGCTTTCTTAAGAATATAAAAAAAGAACAAATTAGATCTTCAAATAAAGGAATAATAATGACAAGAACATAAATCAATGCAATAGAAAAATTAGCAAAATAAAAATATTAATAAAGCCAAATAATCACTGTAAGAAATAAAATCATTACTGATACTAGATATTTGAAAAAATTAAGAGTTTTTTGTATGGAAAAATACATGCAGATTACATCAGCTTTATTAACTCAAAAGAAACATGAAATGCAACAATTTTATTTTTTTTTTTTGGAAATTGGACGCAAGAAGAACTAGAATTGAAATAGCTAATTTTGAATAAATTATTAAGTAATTTTACTTAAAATAAAACTTGAGTTCCAGATGGTTTGGTGAAAATTATATCAAAAATTAAAGAAAAGACAATAATATAAAAAAGTGTTTCAGAGAATAAAAGCGGGGACAATCACTAATAAGCTTTTTTTCCAGTGTAATCATGATATAAAAATTTGACAAATAGAACCACAAATTTGTTATAAATGCAATACACAAAAAGCTAATTAAATAGTATAAAATCATATACTGCAATAACTAAAAGATTTTATCACAACCAAATGAGTTTTATTGCTGGAAGGCAAGTTTGATTTAATATTTGAAAATCAATGAAAGTAATCACCACATTAACAAAATAAAGATTAAAAAGAATACCTGTTATAACTTCAAGTTAAATTTTTAAAAAATCACTTGACCCATAATCTAACACCTATTCATGATGAAACTCTCAACAAAATAACAAAATAACTGTAGTCCCTTTAACTGATCTATTAAAAACCTATTTAGTGGTAAAACACCAAACACTTTGTTCTATGATTAGAAACAACATGAGGTCTGCAATCACCAAGGCAAGTAAAGGAAATAAAAGTCATGCGGTTTTAAAATGAAGAAGCAAAATTCACTTTCTCCACAAAATACATTATTTTATACCAATAGAACTTTAAAAAAATCCTTAAAGAAAAACTATGATAATTAATAAGTGACTTCAGAATGTTTGCACTCTGTCAATATTAAAAAATTCATTTCTGTATGCTAACTGTAAACAAATTAAAATTTAAAATGAATTTTTAAATACCAAAAAATATATATAACAAAAGGTGCATGAGTCCTCTGAACTGTAAAGCTTTTATTTTTTAAAATAAAGAATATCCAAATAATCCATATTCATTGACTGTTTTAAATTAATTCCCTATACATTGTTTTATCTTTTCAAATACTCTATTCAGAATATGGATAGGCTTTGTTGGAAAGAAGGATAAACTGATCATAAAAACTTCTTAAATACAATAAAACTGACAAACACAATAGAAACAGAGGCATGGATACATGGAACAGACTGAAGCTGTCAGAGGGGAGAGGGCAGTTGGGGACTAGATGAAAAACAGTGAAGGGCTTAGCCAAAGAGCATTTATGTATAACCCATAGACACAGACAACAGGGTGGTGATGGTCAGAAGGACACTATTACAGATTTCCCCAATACTCCCTCCCCTTTGCCCACCCCCATCCAGCCCCTGTCCCCCATTCCTGACTGTCTGAGTGTCTGCCAAGAGCTTCTCCAGTAAAAGAGTGCACTACGGGTCCCACTTGGGTGCAGCCAACAGACTTTTCTGTAAGACTTAAGCTTGGAGGGCGGTGTCCCGTTACGTGAAGTTGGGATTAACACATTCCCCAATCTAGTGCTATAAGAATAGAAGTGCTCTACCAGGGGAAGATGGCACTTGAGGGTGGTGTCACATGGGTACACAGCACAAGGACCTCGGTGGCTGATACTACAGATCTCTTCTTGGGGCCAAGCCACCCAGATATTCTCTTTATGATTCCCACATGCTCCCAGTTGCCTTCTAGAGTCCCAGGTGAATGTTTGAGAGCAAGATCCTATGCATTGGCCCTTTAAGAGAGCACCTGGGTATCTAACACACTCTTCTTGGCAGACAGAGTCCTGGTGATTTTACTACCAGATGCCATGCGGCCTCTTCTTCCCAGCTCTGGTGCTCTGGGTTGGGAATTGAGGCATGATTGAGGCCCCCAAGCTCCTCAGGGGGACTTTTGCAGAGAGGTATTCCTATATGTAATAAAGCTTTAACTTTTCTTAATATAGATTAATTTTTTTGAAATATAATTTAATACCTTTCTCATTAAGGATTTTCAATTCCCTGTCAGTCCCATGGCCTATTGTACCTATTAGACACTCAGGACAATTAAATGTCTGTTTTCAAAGAGAAAAACAGATAAATGTTTTATGATTATACATTTAAGTTACTATTTGAAATTTTTAGCATTGCTCATCTTTCTCTTCATAGTGTGTTCTTTTTTTTTTTTTTAATGCAGAGAAGGCAAAGAATTATTGAAAGGAATACTTTTTATTTCTATTTTTAATTGTAAGAGAAAAATTCTGATTACGTGTCACAATTCTGATTACGTTACAAAATGTGTCAAACAATGGTAATAATAATTTTATCATGTACAATTTACACCAGAATCTCAAGAAGAAAGGAAATGCTTTCATCCTGAAGTTGAAGATACACTCCAAGCTCATGAATGCCTTTGGTTATTCTGTAGGGGGCAGCAAAATCTAAACAAAATAAATATGGAAGGACTACTGACAGGAACCATTTAGCAGCTGGTTTCCACTAAGAGCAAGGGTATGGAATATACCTGAATTGTTGCAAGATTATCATTATGCTAATTAAAATTCTTTACATTACAACAGCGGTTGCTTGTATTTCCTTTTATCTAATCTCTTCTTTTATATACACAACTACTGAAGCTGAACAAAACCAGTGAGATAAAATTAACACACAAATTGTTTTTCCTCCCTTTGGGCAGGAAAAATCCTGTTTACAAGGGAAATTATATCACACATAAATATTTATGAAAAATAACAAAGTCAAACAAAATCATCAAGTTTTGTATAAATTAGAAAAAAAATAACATGAGGCAGGATACTTGATACATTTATTAACAGTTCCATAGTGTCTTAAAATAAAACCATTTGGAAATTGGAATACTTTCTATAATTTGCTATCAATGACTAATTTTAGGTTGTGTGAGGTGAGAGAAACTAAAGATTTAACTAATATTGTAAATTAATTCCAGTTTCCTATCCATCACATAGTGTCAAAAGATCTCTGTTTTCTTCACCCACACGAAAGGTTTGTTAGGAAGGAATTAATAAACAAAGAGATACATTATCTTCATTAGGATTCTAGAGGGAACATTTAATCTGATCAGAGGTATAAGGGGAATGAGTTAAAGGGCAATGGTTTTTATTTAATGAGACATCTACATCAGCCTATGAAGTCACGTGGTTTAAGAGACTGTGGAATTCATTATCTTTCAGAAATAATTTCACTCTTTTGTAAAAAACTTTCATAAGAAAGCTCCTGGATTGTATGCTTTTCTCATGATCTTTGGCTTTACTTTTTAGCTATTGATTTTGTCTTAGCTGTAATAAAACAACATGTAGTAATTTCAGAGATTGATCACAATATTTCTTAAGTATGTAAAAATATGTAGATGGTACATTAAAATACATGGCAGTGTGTGACAAATAAAAGGCGTATTCTTAAGATGTTAAAATCAAAATGAAATATTAAAATGGGAGAGCCTCAAATAATGCCAAATTTAAAGTTAAAATTTCATTTTTTTCTAGTATTTAAAAGCTTATATGTATACCTTATTTTCTCTTTCTAAGTTTCCAAAACTAATGTGCTTTTTCTATTGGTTACTAGTATTCCATATTCAAAATCCTTTTTCATTGGGACATTATAAAAGGAATTTTATCCAGAATCCAGTGTATGATTAAATCTCAATGCTTATTTTCTAACAGTGTTAGACAGTGGAAGAGTGAGAGATGGAGACTACTATAAAGTTGAGAAAGAGAACTGATTTATGTTGATTCTTTCTCCTACTATATAAGATATTTTTAGATCCAGTTTAATTCTCATTCTATTATTCAATATTTCAAAATGTTTTATTAAAATTATTAATAATAATCTATTTCTTAATATGACAGAACATGTCATGGATAACAGAAACCACACAAAGAAATATTTCCTTTAGCCAAAACCGGTTTGGCTCGGTGGATAGAGCATCGGCTTGCGGACTCAAGGGTCCCAGGTTCGATTCCGGTCAAGGGCATGTACCTTGGTTGCGGGCACATCCCCAGTAGGGGGTGTGCAAGAGGCAGCTGATCGATGTTTCTCTCTCATTGATGTTTCTAACTCTCTATCCCTCTCTCTTCCTCTCTGTAAAAAAAAAAATCAATAAAATATATTAAAAAAAAAAAAGAAATATTTCCTTTATTTGGAAAATATTGTTCACCATTTTGCAGAAATTATATTTCAAAGGAAGGAAAACCTTTTATCATTAAAGGAAGTAAATTTTCCCCAGGTTATATTTCGGTGTGCAGGAGTGATTGGAATGAGCCTAAAAGAATAAGGCCAACTGGAATATATATTAAAAGGACTAAACATGGAAGTAGACTAACTCTCTTTAATTATGAAAAATAAATTCACTTGAAATAGTTATAGTCTTATTTCTGATGTTACTTTTTAATTTTATTGTAAATATGCATTTTAGGATCTATCCATTTGTCAGCAATATGTAAATAATATTTTCCTTGTAATCTACTATTTCAGCAATCAGAAGCAGCTTGCTAATAGTAATATGTTTCAAAGAACTCTTGTCAAAATGGGAAACATAAGATCCCTCTAGAAACTTTTTTCATAAAGCCAATTGCCAGATATCCTTCATTACTCAGCCACTCTCCAGCCAGTCTGTGGATGGAGATATCCAGATAAATTGTTGTGATGGAATTGTCTTGAGGAAGCACTCTCTATGGCTAGCTGAACTTGCTGTCCTGTCTTAGGAGTCAAATCGGTTTGTGTACTGAGAGATACATGCTTTGATTTGAAATTATATGATTTCTGTTTGGCAGAATGGGTACTGTGTACTCTCATGGTCTTTTATTTATGAACTAAAGACTCAGACCTTCTGACTGCCAGACTGGTGTAATTTCTCCTACAAAGCACTTAGGAACCAATTATTCAGAAAGACATAAAATTGTTGTTATTCTCTAATTAAAGTCTGAAGAAAAGGCTTAGATAATTCTGAGATTCACATCAGGTAATACACATTCTTTAGAATGTATAATATATATTCAGCAACTTGGCATTTGTTTATGAAATTGCTACTAAAGCATCTTTTCAGTGGGTATCCATCCTGATCACTTTCTAGTGGTAGCTGTTAATGGTGTGCTAGACTGCATTAAACAGTCTGCATCCATTCATTTTATTAAGTTTCACCCATTGGCTGCATGATGTTAAGGATACAATAGGTTAAATAATCGTAGATAGTTATTTAGTAAATGCTTTTGAACACATTGGATGGGATTTTTAAACCTATTTCAGCCATTGCCTTTAACAGATAAGAAAAGTGAGAATGAGCCTTTTAGAGACAGGGGATTCAGGAACCAGAATCACATGTTAAATTTCCTTATTCCAGTCCATCACTTGTGTTACTGGGAGAATAGTATAATATAACTGATCGCTGCTCAGGTGTTTGAGGCTGAACAAGCAACTAAATAAAATGGCATTATAAAGAGTCCACAGCCAAATCTCTGATCTGTCGCTCATCTATATGACATTCTGTAGGTTACCCAACCTCGATCTCCATATTCTTATCTGCTAAGAAAAAAAAAAAAAAAAAGGGTTAAGTTTAGTTACTATGAAAAACAGTACTGTACAGAGGATTCTTGAAAAAAGTAAAGAAAGAACTACATTGGTTGTTTCTTGTATGTGTCCTGATTGGAGATCGAGCCCACAACCTTGACATATCAGGATGACCCTCCCAGCTGAGCTACCTGGGCCAGAGCCAGAGCAAATAATCTTGACTCTTTTGTGCTTTCTTGCATGCTTTAGAAGGAGGGATCTGAAAGCACTATATTAGAAGATAGGGTCTGAAAGGGGTCATTTCAAAGTTGTATTAACATAGATGCACAGGAACAAAGGACAGGGCTTGCTTAAGGTAAACATAAGCCTTTGGGGTGGGAGTGGGGTGGAGGGGGTCAATGGGGGTAAAACGGAACATCTGTAATACTAGTTGTACCGGTTAATAATGTGGATTTTGTAATAAAAAAAAAAAACACAGGATGATTTCAAGAGAATCATCAAAGGTGCTTTATTCAAAGTAATGTCCACCACTAGCTACACATTTCCCCATCTTTCAGGTAATTTGTGGATACCATCTCAATAGAACTTTTCTTGTTTTGAGGCAAACCATTCAGAGACCCAATTTTCCACTCTTTCGTCGGTTTTGAAGTGCTGCTCAGAAACTGCGTGTGCCATCGATCAGAACAAGTGGTGATCTGAAGGAGCACGGTCTGGTGAATACGATGGGTGAGCTAATACTTCCCAGGCAAGATCTTTTCACGTGTCTTTAACTGGTTTTGAAGTGTGTGATGGTGCATCATCATGAAGCAAAATTACTTTGCCATTTCTTCTGGCACATTCTGGTCATTTCATGATCAAAGCGTGGTTCAAATTGATTATTTGTTGTCGGTAGTGATCAGTATTAACGGTTTCACCTGGTTTTAGAAGCTCATAATACACCACACCTTCCTGATCCCACCAAACGCAGAGCATTGTCTTCTTTCCGAAGCGATTTGGCCTTGCAGTCGATGTTGATGGTTGACCTGGATCAACCATGATTTTGTGCATTTGGGATTCTCAAAATGAATCCACTTTTTATCGCCAGTCACAATTCGATGCAAAAAAGACTTTCTTCTGTGCCATTGAAGCAACATTTTACTGGTGACCTTTCGGTTTTCCATTTGTCTTTTGTTCAGTTGCAGTGGCACCCGTTTTCCTTCTTTAAAATCTTTCCAATTGCTTGTAAACGATCGGAAATTTTTTTCTGAGTAATGTTTAATCTTTCTGCAAGTTGTTTTTGAGTTTGACACGCATCTTCATCCAATAATGCTTGTAATTGTTGGTCTTCAAACTTTTTCGGTTGACCTGGACATTCTTTGTCTTTCACATCGAAATCATCACTTTTAAAGCTTTAAACCAGCGTTCACAAGCATCTTGAGAATGGAGCAAGTTCACCATAACCTTCCCGAAATACTCAGCAACACTTTTCTTCAAAATAAAGTAATGAATTATAACTTCCCACAAATGTTTTTTTTTTGGAACAAAATTCAACTTTTTTAAGCGTAAAAGTATCTATGATGTTAACATCTTTAGCAAATTTGACATATGAAGTTTTGACGCTTGTTGTCAATACAACAAAATAGCATATATATCAAATTACATATATATCAACATATGTGTAACTCCATCTATTGAAAAATAATCTGCCTTATTAACCGGTACATCTAGTACTTTCAATAATAAAGATACATTAAAAAAAAACACTACAATATCATCCTGCAGTCCTACTTTTGTGTATAGATATCCATAGGAATTGAAAACAAGAAACTGAAGAGATATATGTACTTACATGTTTATTGTAGCATTACTCACAATAGGCAAGATATGAAAACCACCTAAGTATCTATCAGTGATGGAATGGATAAAGAAAGAATATATATTTACACACAGTGGAATAGTATGTAGCCCTTAAAAAGTAAACCCTGCTATTGGATGGGCCTTGAAGTTGTTGTGCTAAATGAGATAAGTCAAACAGAGAAATATAAATACTGCATGATATAATTTGTATGTGGTATGTAAATGAGCAAAACTTGTAGAAAAACAAAATAGATTGGTGGTTACGAGGGTCTGGGTTAGATGAGGGGGGATGGGAGATTTTAGATTTTGGTCAAAGAATACAAACTTCCTGTTAGACAATGAATAACTCTGCGGGAGGTAATGTACAGCATTGTGCTTATAGTTAACAATACTGTATTATATACTTTGAAGTTGCTAAGAGACTATAACTTAAATGTTTCCACTACAAAAAAGAAATAGTAATTATGTGAGGTGATGGAAATGTTAGCTAATGTAAGGTGGTAATCACATTGCAATATATAAGTGTATCAAATCAGCATGTTGTACACCTTACACTTATACAATGCTATAGGTCACTTATATTTAAAGTTTTTAATATAAAGGATAGCAATAGTATCTGCCTAATAATGCATGTAAAGCTTTCAACACAATGTCTTTCACTTGTTAAATATGCCAGGAACATTTTTTTATTATTATTCCAGCTATTAGTGCTATTACTAATTTTTGCCTGATTTACAAAATTTCTAGAATAATTACTACCATATTCAAGTAAAAGACAATACTAGTACTCTATTTTTATATCTAAATCTAGAAGATCCCATATCTTCTTATATATGCATTCCCTTCACTATGGGCATATGTGATTATGTATACATGGTTACATAGACTAAGCCTACACCAAAATTTAGGATTAAATTTATTGTCAGTTTTTAACACTAAGCTAAAATATTCAGTTTCTCCACAGAGTTTCCCATTAAACTCTTGCAATTTATAGTTTAAAATATCTTCATTATACATACTACCCCTTGAGCTGTCACTTTTGAAAGATGATGCTTTTTCTCAGGGATCCTATGTATAATAATGGTTTGGGAAGAGAAACTTCTGTGAGAGCCTTTCAGTGATCATGGGTTTGACTTCAAAGGTTGGCAAGTCAGATAAATGTCACTTATTCTATTTTCAGATCTTCTTCTATCAAGGGAATAATTTAAGTTTCTTTACTTTGTGGTCCCTCAAGATTTATGAAACTCCATTTGAATTAGGTGCTGTCAAAATCATTAAATCTGTCAAGAATTCAAATTCTTTGCAATTCAATATTAAATTTTACTTGTCATTTTTAACAAATACTAAAGACAGTTTCCCCAAAATGAGAGCAGAGATGTCAAAAATTTAGCTCTAACATTTTTAATACTGGATTAATGAGTGTCTATCAATAATCTTACATCAGGTCATCATTCCTCCATGAAGTGCTATCTAGAAATAAAAATATTCTGCTACACCGTGTAATCACTTTGTCAATATTTGCCTCTGAGAAAGGGTCTACTCTTTGAGTGGAGGACTGAGAAGGCATTTGCTGTTGGACAACTTTCTAGCAGCAATGGTAAAATTATAAGCTGGAAAGAAGAGCAGGTGATCATTTATATAAGAATACAATCTGGTATTTTAGGAGACTCCAAATAGCAGCATTCTAAACATTTTCTGTAATAAAGATTTAAAAGCATGACAAGAAATTCAAATTTCTAATCTTAGACTCAGAAATCCCACTCCTGTCTTTCAATCTCTCCTACTCCCATTCTCTAACATAACTTTCTACATAGTCAAAATTAAACTCTTAATCCAGTTGTTTCCACTTTTGCCCTTAAATTATGAGGTCTGAAAATTTATTTTTAATAATGATATTAGAGATTATTTTCCTTATCTCAGCTGTGATTCAGGGCTAATGCATATTTTATGTACTTTTCCCAGTCATATCTCTATCAGTGGTGCTTACCTAAATGCTGCATTTTGAGTTCAGGTTCTGAAATCCAGTGTTATCTGAACTGTGTTTGGAAGACCAGAAGTTTGTGAACTCTTTGCCACCATGCACCATAAGATAAAGGCAGCAATCAAAAGTATTTAGAAACATTTAGAGAAATTTGGCAGAGTAAAATTGATATTCATTTTTTTAATAATTCACTTTTGTGTATTAGTTTGCACCACATCATATATATATATATATATTTCCCCAAAATAACAGATTATTCACCATAGATAGTTTGGGAACTCTGTCCTGATTCATTTCTTGTTTACAGACTCTCAAATAATGACATGTTTTTGTGTGTTTGTTTTGTTCTTACTTCACAATAAAATAGAGGCCTGTATGTCAAAACTTAAATGAAGTATATTAGTAAACTAGGTAGGATTAAACTTTCTTCTGGACTTGAGAGCCTTGAGCCAAACTTGTAAATAAAATTTCTGTTCTCACCATTGTGATTAGAGGAAAGTTTGTTTCAAGTTATATGCCCAGGGCCAGTGGGAAAAAAGACAAAGTGAACTGAGGTTGAAAGAAACCACCTTTGTTCACAAGGTATCCTGTGGAGCTGGCTCAGGGCAACTGTCTCAGACCTTCTTGAATTCATGCAATAATTCTAGGCTTTAAAAAGTAACAATACACAAACAGAAGAAACTAGCCCACCAGCATGCCAGGATGAATAGCATGTCCGTCTACCTGATCGAGAAACAAAAGGCTTGTAGCTGTCCTCAATTTCTTCTTTTCATTCCCAAACACAAATAAGTCTTCCCTGGTGCTAGTCACTTTTTAACCACTTCTCTTATCTCTGCCCTTTTCTCCAGCTTCAGTCCAGACTCTCATCATTTCTCACTTAGAGCTTTGCCATATGCGCAATTTACTAATACCACTACCTTGTCTGTTTTCTGGTCCAGAGAATCAGAATGCAAAGGTTTCTGCCTGATTTTCTAGCTCCTGTAGCTTACTGCTATCACTGATTTCTGCTTCTTAAGAAACCACTCAAGATGATTGTATCAAAGGTAGTAGAAGTCAAAAGGAGACACCCTGCATATTTTTATAGGCTTTTAAATGGAGTTTAGTGCAACATGGCATCAAACATTATACCCTAATAATGTGACATCAATGACATGTTAAATCTCATACTAAATGATAGGTTGGGAGGTACCAAGTGCTTTGTGAACCTTTATTTTGAATTGCTGAGGAAAGCAGAATTTGGTGACAGTTTCAGCTCTGTAATCATTCTTGAGAAGGAGTTTGACTACAGGAAGGGATTTAATCTCTCTCTGGGTAGGAATTGTGTAAGTGATATGCAAGCAAGTCCTAGGATTTCTTATTCCAGTGTACATTTGGAAGATCCTCTGTGCAATTATTAATTTGCTTAATGACTCTTACTAATAGATTATCTTATTGTAAATTACCACCTGCAGTATATCCATACAATAAGAGCCACAAAGTCCTTTTTAAGAAAGATAAACTATGTCTGTATTCTACTAACCACTAATCATCAAGAACTAAAGAATGAAATGACACTGTGGATGGAGATGCAGGGAATATGATTCAGGGCATGTATACCAGTGGTTCTCTTTAGCTAGAGAATATGCTTAGCATTCTTCAAGAGTGTGTGCTATAGTGGACTTCATACTGCAACTTCTGAAACTCTATTTATGTAGTGTTTATAGGTTTTAAATTAGAAAGCCTGAAATATTATCTGACATATGATTAGATATTTTTATTTCAGATTCTTGGGAAAAATATACATAGCCTAGAACCTGACATTATATTTATGTAAAAATATTTCTAATTTTTTAACTTTACATTTTATTCCTACTGCTGTTCACAGTTCAGAAATGGACTAAAGTAAGAGATCAGACAGAATTTCTGAGCTTATATTGGCTAGTTTCAGTGAAACTCTCTACCCAGAACAGTAGCCTGGATTAAAATAGAAAAAGCTTCTTCTGTTCCTGATATTTTAATACATGTATGATCATATAATTCTGAGTTAAATTATATACCATGGCTTAATTTTAAGTATGAAAGATATTTTACTACCTTAAAGAGTATCTTAAGTAAACAGAGAATTTCAATATAGTGTGTAGAATTTCATCATGAAAGGCAGACAACTGTTAATGAAACTGACATAGATTCCCCAAAAAAGTAACTTTACTCAATAATAATAGCAAACATTGAATGTGCTTCACATTCATTATTATACTTAATGCTCACAACAACCTTCAATGATAGGCACTATTTTATTTATTACTTTGTAGATAAAGACATTGACAAAGTGAGAGGCTAAATTATTTCTCAAGGTCTAACAAATAGAAAAAAGCAGTACTAAAAGTGGACAAAATTTATTTGGATTTTTGTGTTCTGGTATGCTTGCTTTAATGATTACAATTAGTGTTCTACTTTGGAAATATGTATAGATCTACAAAAAATACTTTGTAATTTACCATGACTTTATTCATTCAAAATTTGTCTAAGAAGGGTAAGAAATGCCTTTACATGGTCTGATTAAAATAGTATGCAAGCAAAACAGGTTCTCTGGTTTATTTGGGTGAAAATAGAAGGCTGCCCTTCCTGGGCTCCCAGTGCCACCTCTCCATCTGTTCTCTCTCTTGTTCTATCTCAATTCTCTTAAATCAACCGACATATCCTTGGGTGAGGATTTAAAAAATTATGTATTCTACTAGAGGCCCGGTGCACTAAATTCGTGCACGGGGGGGGGGGGGGGGGGGTGTCCCTAGGCCCAGCCTGCACCCTCTCCAATCTGGGACCCCTCGAGGGATGTCTGACTGCCTCTCACAATCCAGGACTGCTGGCTCCCAAATGCTCACCTGCCTGCCTGCATGATTGCCCCTAACTGCTTTTGCCTGCCAGCCTGATCACCCCCTAACTACTCCCGTGCCAGCCTGATCGACGCCTAACTGCTCCCCTGCTGGCCCAATTGCCCCCAACTGCCCTCCCCTGCTGGCCCGGTAACCCCTAACTGCCCTCCCTTGCCAGCCTGGTTGCCCCTAACTGCCCTCCCCTGTTGGCCTGATCACCCCTAACTGCTCTCCCCTGCTGGCCTGATTCCCCCCAACTGCCCTCCCCTGTAGGCCTGGTTCCCCCCAACTGCCCTCCCTTGCAGGCCTGGTCTTTCCCAACTGCCCTCCCCTGCAGGCCTTGTTGCCCCTAAATGCCCTCCCCTGCAGGCCTGGTCCTCCCCAACTGCCCTCCCCTGTTGGCCATCTTGTGGTGGCCATCTTGTGTCCACATGGGGGAAGCCATCTTTGACCACATGGGGGTGGCCATCTTGTGTGTTGGAGTGATGGTCAATTTGCATATTACTCTTTTATTAGATAGGATAGCAACTTCTCAATAGATAGTTAAAACCAGATTCACCAACATGAACTTCCCTGTTCAATTTTCCTGCTGTCACCAAATTGTAAGTGTTGTAACATGGTTAAAATTAATTCTAAGTTCATGTGTGCCCACCGCTAAAACAATAAAAAACATACAACTCTTATTTTAACAATACATTCCATATTAGAATTAGAGATGAAGTTGAAAAAACCAGATACAATTAAAGGAATTAACATTGGTAATAGTTTCCAAAGGAACAATATGCAGTAGTATATCAGCCTTTTCCCCACACCACAGGAGTATAGACCTCCTATCCTATTTACATCACTTCAAATAAATGTTCAACTTTCCTTGATATTAAATATAAAATTTCTTTTGAGCGCTGTAGTTGACAAGTGTTTTTGTTTCTTCTCAATTCCTGGGCACATGCTTACATTCCTTTGCCTTTTAGCATTAGATGTGGCCATATAACTTGCTTTGGCAATGAAATATGAGCACAAGTGATGCTTGTTATTCCCACATTAAATCTTTGTAGCCAGAATACCATTTACCATACACTTTCTTTTCTGTTCTTTTATTTGTTGGTGTTGTTGTGTATATACATATTATTTATTTATTTATTTATTTGTAAGGAGCCTAATTTTTTATTCCCCAAGAGATATTTTTTTTCATTTTTAAATTGCATTATACATACAGAAAAAAACACACACGTTAAATAGACTATTTGAGTAAAATACACACATAAGTAAATAAGTTTCCTGCTTTTTTAAAAATACTTTCTGTCACTATAGATTAATTTTCATATAAGTTAATAAAAATCATATAATATGTTATGTAATCTTTTAGCTGGCTTTTCTCATTTTGCATATTTTGTTTCTCATTTTGCAACTGCCCTCTCCTGCTGGCCATCTTGTGGTGGCCATCTTGTGTCCACATGGGGGCAGGATCTTTGACCACATGGCGGCAGCTATATTATGTGTTGCATATTTTCTCATTTTGCATATTTTGTTATCCTTTTCTCATTTTGCATAACTGTTGAATATCTCAATAGTTAATTTTTTTATTGTTGAGTAGTAGTAGCCCATGGTATAGATTTAGCACCATAGGTTTACTCATTCATCTGTTGATTGACATTGACATTGGGTCATTTCTAATATTGTCTATTAAATATAAATATTTTATGAATATTCATGTAGAAGTCTTTGCATGGACAAATTCTTTCATTTGTATTGGGTAAAGACCTAAGAAACTGTCAATCTATTTTCTGAAGTGGTTGTTCATTGCAGCCAACAGAGTATGAGAGTTTACTTCTTCCATATCCTCATCAAAAGTCATCTGAATATGTGTTTTTAATATGCATTCCCTACAGATTAGTAATGTTAAGCGTATTTCCATGTGCTTATTTGTCATCTTCTCTGGTGAAGTGTATGTCCAAATTTTACTCCTATTTTTTATATTAGTTATTTAATTTCTTATCTATTTTAGAGTTCCTTAGTATTCTGGATTCAATTTCTTTTTAAAAAATATATATTTTTATTGATTTTGGAGATGAAGGGAAAGGGAGAGAGAGATAGAAACATCAATGATGAGAGAGAATCATTGATTGGCTGCCTCCTGCATTATTACCCTGCTGGGGATCGAGCCCGCAACCTGTGCACTTTTCCTTGACCGGAATCAAACCCAGGACCCTTCAGTTCACAGGCTGACACTCTATCCACTGAGCCAAACCAGCTAGGGCTAGAGCTGGATTCAATTTCTTTATCTGATACCTGATTTGCAAATATTGTATTTTACCACTTGTCTTTTGTTTATCATAACTGTGATATTTTTAAGAGCAGAATTTTCTTTTAAGTTTGAAGATGTCCAATTTATCAATTTTTTTATGACTCATACTTTGGTGGTATATCTAAGAATTTTTTGCTAAGACCAGATAACAAATATTTTAATTCTCTTTCTCCCCCATGATGTTTTACATAGTATTATGTTTCTTTTGAGTTAACTTTTGTTTAAAGCCCAAGGTATGTATTAAGATAGTCTTTTTTTTTTTTGCATATAGATATCCTATTGTTTTACGAAATTTTATAGAAACAAAAACTACTTCTCTAATATCATGCTTTTGATCCTTTATTAAAAATTGTCCTTATATGTGTCAGTTTATTTCTTGACTCTATATTCTATTTCATTTTTTGTGCATCTTTATATCACACTAGAGGCCCGGTGCACAAAATTCGTGCATGGAGGGAGGTTGTCCCTCAGCCCAGCCTGTACCCTTTCCAATCTGGAACCCCTCGAGGGATGTCCGATTGCCCATTTAAGCCCGATCCCACTGGCCTAAATAGGCCGTCAGACATCCCTCTCACAATCCAGGACTGCTGGCTCCCAACTGCTTGCCTGCCTGCCTTCCTGATTGCCCCTAACCGCTTCTGCATGCCAGCCTGATCACCCCCTAACCACTCTGCTGCCAGCCTGTTTACCCCCAACTTCCCTCCTCTGCCAGCCTGGTCACCTCTAACTGCCCTCTCCTGCAGGGTTGATCACCTCCAACTGCCCTTCCTTGCAGGCCTGGTCCCTCTCAACTGCCCTCCCTTGCAGGCCAGGTGCCTCCCAACTGCCCTCTCCTGCTGGCCATCTTGTGGTGGCCATCTTGTGTCCACATGGGGGCAGGATCTTTGACCACGTGGGGGCAGCTATATTGTGTGTTGCAGTGATGATCAATCTGCATAGTATTCTTTTATTAGATAGGATAGAGGCCTGGTACAGGGGGGGCCAGCTGGTTTGCCCTGAAGGGTGTCCCTGATCAGGGTGGGGTTCCCTTGGGGCGTGGGGCGGCCTGAGTGAGGGGCCTGTGGTGGTTTGCAGGCCGGCCACACCCCCTAGCAACCCAAGCGGAGGCCCTGGTATCTGGAATTTATTTTCCTTCTACAATTGAAACTTTGTAGCCTGGAGCAGAACCAAGCCTGGGGCTCCCTCCGAGGCCGGCAGCCATTTGTGTTGGGGTTATAATTGAAACTTTGTAGCCTTAAGCGGAGGCCTGGGCCCGGACAGGGTGTGCGGAAAGCTTTGCTTCCCCTGTTGCCACCGGCAACCCTGACCTGCTCTCTCAAGCTCCATTCTGCCACCATTTCTGTTTGAATTTGTTTACCTTCTATAATTGAAACTTTGTAGCTTGAGTGGAGGCTTAGGCCTGGCAAAGGCAGGCAGAAAGCTTGGCTTCCTCTGTTACCTAGGAAACCTTGCTCTCTGTGACTGTAGCCATCTTGGTTGGGGTTAATTTGCATACTCACTCTGATTGGATGGTGGGCGTGGCTTGTGGGTGTGTTGGAGGTATGGTCAATTTGCATATTTGTCTATTATTAGGTAGGATAGTCTGGATTACTGTACATTTATAATATATTTTGAGAACATTAATCTTGCAATTTTGTACTTACTTTCAAGACTGTTTTGAATAGACTTTTTGCATTTTCATATGAATTTTGGAATCAGCTTGTCATTTTTTTTCAAAAAAATTATACTATGAGCCTGTTTGGGATTGTATTCAATGTAGAAATCAATATGGGAAGAATTGACATTTTAAGTAATTTGAGTCTTCCTATACATTAACTCAATATTGTCTCCACTTACATGTATTTATTACTTTTATAATTTTTATTTATTTTTGAGGTTTAATTTGTTTTTATTTTTATATTTTTAAATTCTCTACTTTTAGAACATATGAAATAAATTTATACTAGTATATAAAGTACTTTCTATTTCTAAACACTGTATCATTTCTGGGGTACTTTCATTTGATTGATTTTCTTTCTTATTATGGACATTATTTCCCTTTTACTTTGCATGCATGGTCATCTTTGGTTTTATGCCAGACATTGTAAATTTTGCATCATTGTTTGTTGTATATTTTCATATTCCCATAAACATTCTGGATCTTTGTTCTGGGATTCAGTTATGTTACTAAGACATAGCTTGTTTCTTTCAGGTCTTGATTTTATGATTGAATAGCCAGCTGCAAGGCAGTGTCCAGGCAGCAAATTATTTCCCATTGATGAAATATAGCCTTACTGAGTTTTCTACCTGTTGCCTCATAAATTATGATTATTTTATTTATTTATTTTTAGTCTTACTGGTGGGGACACACACTATTCCTAACTCTAGTGACCACCAGGTACTTTTCTCTTTAACCCTTTTGGATAGGTTTTCACACAGCCTCAGGTAATTTTCTCACTTATGTATACTGATCAGTCTTCTGCTACTTGAGGGAACTTTCTGTAGCTCTCAGGGGGTTTCTCAGTGTGTGCCTTTTCTTTTTTGGTACTCTGTACTACACCCTCTAGTTACTTAATGCGCCTGGACCTTTAGCTCCATCTCCTCAACTCTTGGAATCCGCCAGGCCCCTATTAGCATTTTGTGAGAATAGTCTTTCAAAATGTAAAAGGTAACTGTCATTTCCCTACTTAAAATCTACTTTATATGGCTTGGCATAACCGTTAGAAGTCCTCATGATTAGGATCTTCTTGGCTTTCCTTCAATCTTAAACTGTTACACTTAGACATATAGAGCAGAGAAACCTAAAAAAATGCTCATGATATAATCTCCCTGGGTGGATATTTTGTAATTTGCTATTGTTATATATTTTCAGACTTACATAAATGTTGCAAAAATTAGAGATATCTTATATTCCCTTCACCAAACTTTCCTTAATTGTAACATCTTATATAACCATAGTAAAGTCATCAAAACCAAGAAAATAACTTTGGCACAATTACTACTAGCAACTGACCTCATTCAGATTTTACTAGGATTTCCAATAATGTCAGTTTTTCTGTTACAGGATCCCGCCTTGCATTTAATTATTATTTCTCCTTAGTTTTATCTTCTTTTTTTAATCTATATAGTTGCCAAGTCTTTTGTTTCATGACCTTAACACTTTTGAAACATACTGGCAGTTACATGGGAAATTCCCTCCTAACTTTTATTTTGATTAATATTTTCTCATTTTTAAAAATAAGGCTGTGCCTTTTTGGAAAAATACTACAAAAATGATTTTTTTTTTCTGGTATGAGAAACTTCTTGATGTGAAAATCATGTCAGGGTTTTTATGTTATTTAGATCTGTTCGATTTCAAATATTTTGAGAGGTATGATGTTAGCCTTGGTCAGTTGCTTAACTTGTTATCTGCCAGGTTTATCCATTTTAAGGTTACTCTTCTATTCCCTTTTTGAGTAACACATATGTTAGGATAGATATTTTGAAGTTAAGTAAATGTCCTGTTTCTGGCAAACTTCACCCACTAATTTCAACAACTTTAGATGGAACTTGTCCGCAACAGTGATTACTGTGGTATTTGCCTAAAGTTACTTTCATCTTTAATTTAGAATTTTCAGTTGTAATTCTTCTCTGAGGAAGAGCTTCCAGTTTTCATTATTATTTATTTGTTTGTTTGCGTATTTATTTACTTATTTATTTTACATTTGTGTTGGTATGACCCACATGAATTTTTATTTCTATAGATTATAATCCAACGTTGTCATTTTATTATGCAAATTGTTTGGCCATTAAGGTCCACTTTAAGTTGGCTTCAGTATCCTTTTGTCATTCCTCATCCTTTTATGATAACTTTCTTACCTTCTGGCACCCCAATATGTTTTATGCTCATCTTGTATTTTCTTTGCCCCAGACCTGTACATTTATTTAAACAAGTAACCCTGAGGAGTTTTTTGTTTTTGGTTTTTTTAATTGGAGAATGGGGTTTAGAAACAAAATATTTCAATATCCATTGTGCTCTTTGCTACCAGGATATTATTAATACTAGGTCTTCTTAGCAGACTGAGCTAGGAAATACATGTATGTATATAATCCATGCATATACACATATCTAAATATCTGTATCTACATTTAATATATCAATTAGCCACCTATCTTCTATCTAAACTGTCATCATGAGTTCATACTAACACTTCCTTATTTACAACTTCTCAGACAGTTACATAATCAACTCTTAGTATCATTATTTATACCTATACATTTGTTTAATGCTAGTATAGAAATTAAGTAATTTCAGAAATGCTTATTAACTAACAGGGTATCTATTTAATTTATCTTGATATAGATTAAATTATCTATCTATCTATCATCTATCTATCTATCTATCTATCTATCTATCTATCTATCTATCTATCTATCATCTATCTATCTATCTATCTATCTATCTATCTATCTATCTCTATCTATAGGATCCTTACCTTTAAAAAGTAGCAGATCAAATGTTCTTTTCCCATTTATGTTTTTTATTGTTGTTTTTTGTTTATATATTATTTATTTGGATCTGATTTGGATCTTTTTAAAAATTTTATTTTCCCCCTTTCCATCACCATTTACCCCCTCTATGCCCTCTTCCACCTCTACTCCCCCACTCATCCTCCACAATCACTACACTGTTGAGATGGTTATGTTATTGATTTGTAGTACAATTAGGCTAATTATTTGCTCTTGCATTTTGTTTTGGTTTCTTATCACATCCTGGTAGGTTTTAATTATGTGTTAATAGTTAGAGATATACAAAGAATATATTCAATGAAATTTTATTGCCTCCTCATCCCTACCACCCATCTCTATTCTTTTCCTCTCTCCACTCATATCAACCCACTCCCTGAAGGTAATATCTTTCTGAATCATTTTCCATTTTACCTCTTTCTGTTACCCAGTTTTTTCCAGAGTAATTATTTTTAAATGTATTAGACCTAGAACCATGCTAAATATTTTATAATCATGCTAAAGATTGTGATTCTCACAAAAACCCTACAAAATAGGTAATATTATGTCAGTTTTATAGGAAACAAAAACTTAGAATGTAAATTGTCTTTAGCTACAAAGATATATAAATGGTCAAGTCAGGGTTTATTTGATTCAGATCTGTTTGATTCAGATCTCCCAAATGTTTTTCAAGACCCAAAGATATTGCTATATTGAAACTTTCAGTGTCCTTCAAGGAAAATCAGATGTCCTTATCTTCCTTCCCCTCATCTTTCATAGTACCCTGCTCATACTATTCATACTGAAACCAAAATGTGGTGTTTGAGTCTGAATTTGTTGTCTCGCAAAACCAAAAAAAATGGATTTGCAGAAAAAAAGCAAAAGACAAAAAAACACACAAAAACACAAAAAATAAAAACAGCAGAAGCAAAGTTTTTGAGAGAAGCCAGTCCTGGAAAAGGTATGGCAGGGGTTCAAGGAGAGCCTAAAGCAGGCCAGTGTCCACAGCTTTCATACTATGTCGCAGTCAGGTGTAGTTCAGCATCCAACTTAATTAAAATCTATTAGTCCATATGTGGAAGCCCACATGGCCATAAGCCACGTGGGTGCAGGGGAGCACATCTCCTGCCATAGGAGCGAGGTACACCAGAGAGAGGGAGAGAGCAAGAGGAGAGAGAGAGAGAGGAAGCATGTACTTTCTTATCTAGGAGTTCATAAATGCCTTACTAGCTCCTGATTGGTCCTTTCAAAGAATTCTGCCTTTGTAACACTTTTGGGATTGGTTATATGCCTCACTGCCTTGTGATTAGTTATCAGCAAGCTGCCTAACTTAGCAACATCCATTCTATACATTTTAAAGCTCATGTCTCCCTGACATTCCCTTCTTTCCCCATCCAGCTGGGTTCCCTGGTCCTACTTCCTCCATCCCCTCCCCACCCCTGTGGTCCTGTCCCTGATTGCCTAGCTTCCTTCTGTCTCCTCAATGTAACATTTTGAATCCAAGTTCTGCTACTTACTATTTTTATGACTTGTATAATATAGTTAATGTCTCATATCTCCATTTTTAAAATATATTATAATCTCTTCTTCATACAGTTGTGAATAATAAATAAGTTTACATTTGTAAATATTTATATTCCATATAGAACATAAAGATAATAATTGCAAAATATATAAAACTTATGCCAAGACCTGTTTACTTATTAGTGTTTGGTAATCAACTAGAATATCTGAATTTTGGGGGTCATCCTTATGACTAACTCTGCTGCCTAAAAAATGCCTAGAACATATTGAAGTGCACAATAAATGTTTAGAAGAAAAAACTGCATAAAAATCCAGGTCTACCTATATCAGTCCAAAAGTTAAAAAAAGAAAAGAAAAAGATGAAATATAGTGAAAGCAATTATTTGAAAGTAAAATTTAAACATAATTAGATATCTGCATTAGTATATAAATGGATCCTGGGAAAACAGTGTCCTTTTTATTGAAGATTGGGTGCAATGTAAACTAAATATCAGTGACAAAATAATTTCTCCAGAGATTTTTTCCTCCTAAATTTAGAAAAATAGCCATTTCAATAAAGATTTAGAGTTGAATCATTACATACTGCAGGCTCCCTTTCCTCTGGCAGCAATCTATACTAATAAAAGCCTAGGTGGTCCTTGCACCCTCATGTGACTCCCTCACATCATCACAAGATGGCCTCCACAAGGATGGCCGCTACAAGATGGTCACCACAAGATGGCCATGTGCACAGCGAAGGCAGAGCCTGGTGGCCACTCTGCACAGTGAGTCCTGGGGGTCCCATGGCTCCACGATGTACAGAGGAGGCTGGTCCTGGAGTCTATGCCACCTCACGCAGAAGAGGCGGGTCCCAGTGGAGGAGGCAGGTCGTGGCAGAGGAGGGCAGTTGTGGGTGATCAGGTTGACAGGGGAGGGCAGTTGAGGGCCATAAGGCCAGCAAGGGAGGGCTATTGGGGCCATCAGGCCAGCAGGGGAGGGCTGTTGGGGGCCATCAGGCCGGCAGGGAAGGGCAGTTTGGGGCGATCAGGCTGGCAGGGGAGCAGTTAGGTGTCAATCCGGCCGGCAGGGGAGTGGTTAGGGGGTGATCAGGCTGGAAAGCAGAAGCAGTTAGGGGCAATCAGGCAGGTAGGCAGGCAAGTGGTTAGGAGTCAGCAGTCCTGGATTGTGAGAGGGATGTCTGACTGCCAGTCAGATATCCCCTGAGGGGTCCCAGATTGGAGAGGGTACAGGCTGGGCTGAGGGATACCCACCCCCGCCGTGCATGAATTTTGTGCACCAAGCCTCTAGTGAAACAAAAAAGCTTTCACATTGGAATCCTCAGGGACAGCTGCAAACTTGATGCCCTTATCAAAACTGGCTTCTGAAGAAACTCTGGAGTGAACTATGAAATAAAGAGATTAAAAAAATATATACTATCTCTTAACCAGAATTCTTGATGGCATAAACAGTACTGTGTAGATATTTGAACTTTCTACACAAATCATAATGTTACCTTCCATGGATTGCTTCAGGTCTTTTATCTCTCTCTTCAAGGGGGGAGTGGTTGAGGGTGTAAAGAGGTCAAATACAAAATGAACCTTTCTATGAATTTAATGATATTGAAGGACAGGGAAATGAAATAGCATTTTAGTAAATTTAATAGACACTGTATGGCCCTGCCAGTGTGGCTCAGTGGTTGAGCATTGACCTATGAAGCAGGAGGTCATAGTTCAATTTCCAGTCAGGTTGCAAGCTTGATCCCCAGTTGGTGGTGTGCAGGAGGCAGTCAATCAATGATTCTCTCTCATCATTGGTATTTTTATCTCTCTCTCTCCCTCTCCCTTCTCTATCTGAAATCAATAAAAATAAAAAATATATACACTGTATATATTTGTTTTTTTCATTTTGCAGTAGTAAAAGAAATTATAGTCAAGGATGAGTTGCTTTTTTTCTCTTTTTATTTTTCCTTTTAAATCACTGCAGTTGCTGATGGGAGCCAGCCTTGCTCGCGAGTCCTGGCTCAGAGAAGGACCAGTTGTAGGCCCTCAATGTTTTCAAAGCCCCATCCATTTGGACATGTGGCTCTTAATTTTTTGATTCAGGCTGTGCTGTGTTTACTGACCAAATCTTATAGGAGCAAATATAAGACTTGTTTACTGAGCAAACGATCTAATGTACAGCTATTTAAAAATGCACTGCTAATTCTAGTAAAGTCCATTGAATTATTATTGGCTAAAATAAGTTGGGGGATTTATTGCAATTACATTTTAAGTTTATTCATAATGGTTATTGTTCATAGAAAGCAATTTAATCATAGTAGCATCCTAATCTTGAATGGCAAGGATAATTGTAACTTCATATTCTTGTATGTGAAGAAATGTTATTTAGTATTTCCAAAATAAAATTACCTCTAATTCAAAATAGCAAAATAAGTATAAATAGTATAAAATGTTATTGCAGTTACTCAGGGGTTTATATGCCAGGATCATGCAAATACTTGATTTTTTCATTATCTAGCAAAATATCAAGGAAGGTCTCTCAAATATACACGGTTTACTACAAATGGGGCATATGGTTAAACATTGAATTCAGATGTTTTTTTCAGTTTCTGTGCCAGCCACTTTTACATTCCGGAAGTCAGGGATTTGAGTAGCCTCCCTCTCCAATTGTACTGTGAAATCGGGTGGGCTATTGGAGGTCCTGGTGCCCACATTCTTTGTTCCTGCTGTGGAGTTGGTAGAACCACTGCTCTTCATATGGAGAGCATCTATACTTGGTTTTGCTCTTTGCACATTTTTTCTTTGCGTTTTTGTTGTTGTTGTTGTTGTTGTTTTTGGCTTGTTTAATTGTTTCATATTGGCTTTGGTTATCCGCTTGGTTTTATTTTGTTTTCTCAATTTTCAAGTACTTCTATAAAAAAATTTAGTTTCAGAGACATTTTGGGAAGTAACCATGGTTACATAAATTTCAGCATATATAAAACATTGGAAAATTTGTGAAAATATATCTGTATCAGCAGAATAGTACCATAAATATATTGATTTTAAAAACAAAAGTAGTAGGATGCATTGAATAGTTATTGTTTTTCCCAAAGTAGGGATAAAGAAGGATATAGGAAGATAGCTACCAATGAAGCAATCATTCCTTAAAAGTATATTCCTTCTATTTTCTAATCTATAATAACAAAAGCATAATATGCTAAATAGATCAGACATCCTTCCAGACAACCTTCCAGACAAAGCCAGGGTTGTGAGGGAAGCCTGGGTCCCGGGTGCCTGAGGGAAGCTGGTGCCGGCAGCCACGGGAAGGAAGGCCTACTCTTGCATGAATTTTATGCATCGGGCCTCTAGTGATCTTATAAAACCAGAGAGAAGAGGGGAATCAATAAGGTGGCATTTGTGTAGTAAACTCTTTCAGGACAAGAAATAGCCTATCTAATAATAGACAAATATGCAAATTGACCATACCTCCGACACACATACAAGCCACACCCACCATCCAATCAGAGCGAGTATGCAAATTAGCCCAAACCAAGATGGCTACAGCCACAGATAGCAAGGTTTCCTAGGTAACAGAGGAAGCCAAGCTTTCTGCCTGCCCTAGCCAGGCCTAAGCCTCCACTCAAGCTACAAAGTTTCAATTATAGAAGGTAAACAAATTCAAACAAATGGCGACAGAATGGAGCTTGAGTGAGAAGGCCAGGGTTGCCGCCAGCAACAGGGGAAGCAAAGCTTTCCACACACTCTGGCCGGGCCCACCCGCTTAAGGCAACAAAGTTTCAATTATAACCCCAACACAAATGGCTGCCGGCCTCGGCCTCGGAGGGAGCCCCAGGCTTGGCTCTGCTCCAGGCTACAAAGTTTCAATTGTAGAAGGAAAATAAATTCCAGATACCAGGGCCTCCGCTTGGGTTGCCAGGGGACATGGCCAGCCTGCAAACCACCACAGGCCCCTCGCTCAGGCCGCCCCACACCCCAAGGGAACCCCTGCCTGATCCAGGACACCCATCAGGGCAAACCAGCTTGCCCCCACCCCTGTACCAGGCCTCTATCCTATCTAATAAAAGAGTAATATGCAGATTGATCATCACTGCAACACACAATATAGCTGCGCCCATGTGGTCAAAGATCCTGCCCCCATATGGACACAAGATGGCCACCACAAGATGGCCAGCAGGAGAGGGCAGTTGGGAGGCACCCTGCCTGCAAGGGAGGGCAGTTGAGAGGGACCAAGCCTGCAAGGGAGGGCAGTTGGAGGTGATCAACCCTGCAGGAGAGGGCAGTTAGGGGTGACCAGGCCGGCAGAGGAGGGAAGTTGGGGGCAAACAGGCTGGCAGCAGAGTGGTTAGGGGGTGATCAGGCTGGCAGGCAGAAGCGGTTTGGGGCAATCAGGAAGGCAGGCAGGCAAGCAGTTGGGAGCCAGCAGTCCTGGATTGTGCGAGGGATGTCCAACTGCCTGTTTAGGCCCGATCCTGGTGGGATCGGTCCTAAATGGGCCGTCGGACATCCCTCGAGGGGTCCCATATTGGAGAGGGTACAGGCTGGGCTGTGGGACAACCCCCCTCCGTGCACGAATTTCGTGCACCGAGCCTCTAGTAATGCTATAAATGGAATATTATATAGCATACATTTCAATATAAACTCTCATAAATACCTAGGATGGACTTTGCACTAATTATTGGAATTATAGGAGTAAACATTACGGAATCATTCTCACTGTCCATCATTTAATAGTAAGAAATCATAGAAACTTTCTAGATGTGTAAATGTAACTTTTTTAGTGGTAAAAATAAGACTTTAAATGATTGGCCAAATTTTATATATTTTAAATGTCTTGTTAAGGGAAAAAGATTAAGTATAAAATTTCCCTTCAGCAATTTACTTATAATGATGAAGGAATTCAGTAATTAAAATAATGTGCTCACATATGCATCATTAAAATGATCATTTGTCAAAGCTTTAGAACAAATAATATGTACTAAATTCCAAGATTAAACAGAATATTAATTATTCATCTCTTCAATTTATTTGTTTAGGTTATTTTTTATGGCCATCAATTTGCTTTTGTATAATGTTTTAGTTATATTCAGAGTAAGATGAATGAATGTGTTGTGATTCTATGAAGAAATGTGGGCCTTTCTTATATATATATATATATATATATATATATATATATATATATATATATATATATATATATAAAAGCCTAAGCGACCATTTGACCATTTGACTATTCGACCAGTAGCTATGACATGCACTGACCACCAGGGAGCAGATGCTCAATGCACAGGCATAGAAACATGGAACAGACTGAAGAATTTCAGAGGGAAAAGGGAAGTGGGGAGGGCAGGAAGAGATTAACCAAAAATCTTATATGCATACTAGAGACTCTGTGCACGGATTCGTGCACTGGTGGGTTCCCTTGGCCTGGCCTGGTCCTCCTCGCAATCCGGGACACCTCAGGAAATGTCAGAGAGCCGATTTCAGCCCATTCCCCGCTGGCCAGGCCGAGAGACCCCACTGGTGCATGAATCCGTGCACCAGGCCTCTAGTTTTAAAATGTGTTCTAAATTCTTGATTAATTTTTGCTGTAATGTACAATGAACCACAAAGAAAACGCTTATTAAAAGGCTTTAATTGGTTGTATAATTTTTTCTAAATTTTCAGGCCCACATATATTTTGAAATATAGTAATCAAAATACCCTTTTATTTCTGAATGGACCTTTAAGCTAGTGAGAAAAAATAATGTGTGTATTAACTCTCACTACAAATATTAATTGGAAATCAACTGTTAGCAATGCTCCTAGGCATTAGACATATTTAACTGTCCCTAAAATTTTCCTTCTTCCTAGACTCATTTCCTGGTTTGTTATAAAATTGAACTAATTTCACTTTTTCTATTGAGTCTATCCATTTTTCCCCTGGTTATTTTTCAAGATTCATTATAATCTTATGTGTAACCCTCATCAAATGCTGAGATATTTGAATGATTATCCTCTTTTGAAAAGAATAAGGCTTGCATTTTTATTTGTGTTAGGCTATTTAGGTACACATCATAGAAGTCCAGGCCAACTTTTTAGCAAAATACTTAAGTCACTGAAATGTATGTGTGGACTTGAAAACTATTTGATGATGATACCTTTTGCATGACTAAATACACATAGAAATGTAAATATTTCATACTTTTTATGAAATATTTTTATGAGTGGCACTTTTTAAAGTTTTAAACTGATGAGCTTATAACGAAGGTACATAATAGGCTGGCACTGAATTCCTACAGTGAAAGCAGCATTCCTATAGCAACTCTACTTTTGGACACACACCACAAGTGCCGATTCTACCTTCTGCTCCTAGTGAGAGAGGAAAATGCAACCTTTGGGCTTTTCAATATAATGCAATAAGAAACATAATAGATAGTTAATTTGGTTAAGAAATATACTCTTAGAAATTCAGATTTCTGGAACTTGTCACAGACCTCAGTAATTATTTCTACTTTCTCCCTAAACTGTCAAAGCAATTTTTAAAATATTCATTTAATCTATATTAACAGTCTTCAGATTTCATTTTGTTCAATAGTAAAATAGATTCAGTGACAGATTATATTGTTACATATGAAGTATTTTATCTCTTCTTTATCTTCATGTCTGCTTCTCTACTATTCTTGATGTTTGTTAATAACAATACCACACATTCCATCAGTAGAATAAAAACCTAAGTGTCAGGTTTGACCCCTCACTCACCCTTTAACCTTTATATGATTGAGTGCCAATTCCTGACAATTGTGCTTTTTTCTACTTCAACTTGTTTTTTATTACTACTGCATACCTTCAACATATTTTACCCAATTGTTCACATTGTTTTAAATATTTTCCATGATTTAAAATTAGACTTTGTTATGCTATAGACAAATTCATTTTCTTAAATTATATGTAATCTTCTTTTTCAATAATGTAATTTTTTATATTGTAAAGAAACCTTTCATTTAAGCTATTTTGGAGCCTAATTCTAGACCATCTTTTGTTTCTATTTAAAAAACACACACATTTAATGGACGTTTTATTGTGAGCAAAATGCTTATCAAATATTTGAAAATATAAAAATTATAAGAAGAAAAAAATTTTACTTATAATTCTATAAAGAATTCTAGTTCATTTTGTATTAATGATCTAAAAAGTATATCACCATGTAAAGACACAATTTTCCTGCTCTTCTCATTCACATTGTTGTTTTTCTTAGAAATCTTGAATTTAATTGAAGATTATAATTTACATAATGATCATAAGTTATAACATTAATTAATTTTTGTATTATTCTGCAAATTGTATTTTTCAAAAAAATATATTTAATATTCAGATTTATTACCATAAGAAAAGTATAGTAATTCTATATTGTATTGTTAGTTCTAGTACAACTGACTTCTTATTTTTTGATTTACTAATTTTGATTCAGTTCTTAAATAGTTTTTTTACAGCAATTGATTAACTTAAAGTTTTTCAAGCAATTCTTGATAGAAAAGCAAGTAAGTGTTTTGATTCCTTGTATATTACATTAATTTTAATTATCTGTATAGTTAAAGTCTTATCTGTACATTAAAAAAGTCATTGCAGGTAAAAATTGAATATTAAAATGTTTACTGGCATTTCTCATAGTGTTCTGTTATTTACAGATATTAATCTAAAGTCCTGCATGATTTTTATACTTCTCTATAATATTTTATGTTTGCTTATTGTTTTTTGTATCTCCTTTCTTGTTTTTATTTATTTCCTATTGTCTTCTGCTGACTGAATGATGACTCACTATTTTCCTATAAAAAGTAATTGATATATACTTGAAGTTCAATATGTGAATGATACCCTAAGTCGGAGATGCATTTGTATACAACATGGAAAGCAATATGCTTATGCATTATCAACCATCTGCTATCATAATGGATAACTAGATGCATATAGCATAGTATTGGGCACATGAAAGTTCTCCATAAATATGTCATTTTACCTCCCTTTTCATTTGAGTAGAATATATCTGAGTATTTTTTTATTCAAAATACTAGAGATTTTCAAGACATTGGATATGTAAAGATTTCTTAATTATTAGATGAGAAAATGGCTCAGCATACCTTGGTACTTTCTACATTTAAAAAATTAAGTAATACTCCCTTAATTAATTAATACTTTAGAATAATACCTATAACAAACTTCCTTAATACAGAGCATGAAAAGTAGATGTAGAAAGTTCCCACACTGGGAAATTGACCCTTAATTCTAAAGATATCTCTGTTACTACTGTTTACATGCTGCTATTTAGTCACTCAATATATTGAATTTCAGAATTCTAATCTTAAAATAAGGTCTGAAGACGTTGCAAGGACCTTCTTTATCTAAGCAATTTCAATTATATTAAATAATTTCAAATATCAACACATAACCAAGCAGTTTCTTTGTTTTTTAAATTAATTTAAAAATGTTTTTATTACTTCTACTTTTTGTTTTCTACTATCTGCCATTGAGACATGCTGTACTTTTCCTAATAAAATTAGTCCATTCAGTTCCTTTAGAAATTTATCTTATTCATCTCACATATGTGAGTTCAGCTGCTGGTCATCTCTAAAAATTCTGTTTTTCTAACTCAAGTTTTAGAGTTGTATCAATTCAGTAAAAAATTAATTACCCTTCTTGACTTTAAATTATCTTGCAAAGTTATAAAATAGTGTGCTGGAGAATTATATTGGCCAATGTATCATGAAACGTTGAGGAAGGAAAATAGAAAGTAAATGGCCCTTAAAATTCTTAGAATGGAACAATCATATGCTTCTATAATTTAAATTTGTCTCTTTAGTTCTTTAGGCTTGAAAAAATTTACTATAGACATCAAGGTTTCTCTGTTCCTATTTTGATATCTGACTATTTTATTGAGTCAGTGAAAAAATTAAGCAAACACTAAATCTTTCTCTGTCACTCTACTTTTGTCAAACAACAACAACAAAAAATAACTGCCCCTGTCTTTGTTAGGTTTGGATATGTTCTTTTCTATAAATACTGCTAGCCCTGAACTAATGAAGACTGCATTGTTACACATTATCATCATCCATAGAAAATGTATGAATATTTTCAACAGGAATCATTTTATGCAATATTCAAGTGTAAGTTATTATCTTTTTTCGGACAGGCCAGAATCTTATTGAAAATTGAGTAAAACCTTCTCCCACAACTTAACATCAAGACATTTTATCAACAGAAAGTAATGGATACTAAAATATATGAAAATTAAGATGTAAACAACAAATAATTATGTGATTTCTTTGATTGACTTATCGTATGAAATTTCAACACACAATACTTTGAAATTTAGCAAACATGGTCTCCTTGGTGGACACAAAATTTGGTCAAGCCAACTTATTTTGATTTTCTAATTAAAATTGGTATAAAATATTACTGAAAGTGCTAGTCATTTTTCTATGTATTTGTATTAAAATCTGCTCTACTTTATACTCATAGTGAATCTGAATCTCCGGATGTGAAAAGGAGTGTTCAGCTGGACACTGGGAGGGAAATAATTGTTAGATATCTGGAGTCTAATGATTGAGGAACCTGACACTCTTCTCTGAACCACTTTTTAGACCTGAGCTGTTGGTGCTGCTGTGGGAGTGAATGCCTCAGGGCACACATGACACTTTCTCTCCAAAGTTTCCACATGTTAGGAACAAGGTGAAGATCTGTCATTTAGAGAAGAGAGAGGTTTCCCTATCTTCTCAAGTCAAGCTATGGTAGTCTTTTTATAAAGTATCAACAGATTGCATTCTCATATCTACACTTTTATTATAATGTAGTTCTCTTCATAACAAAATTTCTAATGAGTTCATATTGTGTTTAAAGATTGTCCCAATGTGCTTTCCTTAAAATGTTTTTTTAATGTGATTTTATTATATAATGTGATTCTCATGGATTATTTATAAAAATTGTCCATGTATTTAACTATAAAGGATAACTTGCTAGATATAAAAAAAGGCACAACATAGACAACACTTTCAATATATACTTGAAAGTTAGTAACGATTGTTATAAAATTATATAAAAACTAGAGGCCTAATGCATGAAATTCATGCAAGAGTAAGACTTGCATCCACTGCTGCCTTGATCCCTCCCTCACAGCCTAGGCAGGTGCCTAAATTTCTCCCTTGCAGCTGGGGCAGCTGCCTTGATCCCGCGGCTGCAGCCCTGGCTTTGTCCCAAAGGATGTCCAGTCTAATTAGCATATTACACTTTTATTATTAGATATAACTTTTAAACAACTATTTAATTTAAAAAATTAAAAATTAGTTAAAATTATTCAGAGACTCAATGAAAAATGTTGAAATTAAATATATACAGGCAGTCCTCGGGTTACGTCGGACTCGACTTACGTCATTTCGTGGTTACATCGCCATCTCCCATTTACAGTAATCATTAAAAAAGTTCTGTCATTTCGACATATGTACATATGTGCATTATGTTTTTTATTATTTATTTACCACAAGTAAAGGTCAGGAATTGTTATCTTTTAAATTTTTTTTTTACTGTTTCACTTCATTACTGCTGTGTATGTGTTCCATGTGAGTGACATAGATGCTTATGTAGGTGGGTTCCAGCTTACAGTGAAAATCCAGTTATGTCGTGCCATAGGAACAGATCTCTGACGTAACCTGAGGACTGCCTGTATAGACCAAACAGCACTCAAATAAACATGTATAGTATTTTCTTAAGGACAAATCTATAATAATAAAAGTGTAATATACAAATTGACCGAATGACCGAACAGCATAATGACTGTCTGGACGACCATCCGGACAACCATGCTATGAAAACCCACTGGCACCAGGCCAGCCAAGGTGGGTGCGATGTAATTGGTTGGGGGCCTGACCATCGCCCCATGATCGCCCTGCAGAGGGAGGCCCAGGCCACTGGCCGGTGGGGCGATCGATCAATCGGGGGACTCCACGATAGCCCCAAAGAGGGAGGCCCAGGCCACCGACCAGCGGGCTGCGGCAGGTGAACTGGGCCTCCCTCTGTGGGGCATGATCGATTATATGATCACTCTGCAGAGGGAGGCCCAGGCCACCGGCTGGTGGGGTGATCAATTGGGGGGCTCCATGATTGCCCCAAAGAGGGAGGCCCAGGCTACCTTGTGGCGGTGGTGCTGCAGTGGGTGGGCGGGACCTACCTCTTTGGGGTGACCAATCGTGGGGCTCCCGGGCTGTGAGAGGGAACAGGCTGGGCTGAGGGACCCCCCCACCAAGTGCACAAATTTCATGTACCAGGCCTCTAGTGAAATAATAAAATGGATGAACATACTTCAATAAATTTTTAAATAATCTTAAGCATTACATTTAAGTAATTTTTAAAAAGATTAGTAAAATAAAACATATGAAAGGGAGTTTTAATAAAACAAATTTTAAGTAATTAACTAAAATAAGAAAACTGAATATAAAGTCAAAAGCATGTTATTCCAAAAATGAATAAAACATACAACCCTTTGGTAATTCCTTTTTTAAGAGCTGATTAAGATGTAATTCACATACCACATAATTCTTTAAAGTATGATATTTAGTTTTTACTATATTCACAAGGCTGTGCAATTATACCAGTCTAATTTTAGAACATTTCATTTCTTCTAATAAAATCCCATACACCTTAGCAGTGACTTCCATTCTACCCTCTCCTCCAGGCCTAAGAAACCACTAATCTACTTTCTGTCTCTATAGATTTGCCTATATGACATTAAATATAAATGGAACCATACACTATGCAGTTTTATGTGAATGGATTTTTTCATCTAAATAATGTGTTCCAGGTTATTAAACTCATATTAGCATCATATGGCTTTATGATTCTAATTCTTTAACCTGTGAATTTGTGGAAATACCACTTGATTTTCACATGTTGAACTGGCCTTACAAAAATATCCTAATTATCCATGGTATATAATTCTTTTTATGCACTCTTAGGCTTAATTTGCTAATATTTCATTGAAGATTTTTACCTCTATGTCCATGAGAAATACTGGTCTGTGGTTTCCCTTTCTTTGATATCTTTGTTTAGTTTAGTATTAAGATAGTATTGGCTTTACAGAATAAATTGGAAGTATTCTGCTTCTACTTCCTGGAAAAGATTGTAAAAAATTGATATAATTTCTTCCTTATGTGTTCAGTAGAATTCACGATAAGCTCACCTGGGCCTGGTGTTTTCTGTTTTATAAGGTAATTTGTTATTGATTCAACTTCTTTAATAGATACAGGCCTATTCAGGTAATCTATTTTTTCTTGTATGAGTTTTGGTAGATTGTGTCTTTCAAAGAATTGGTACCTTTCATATAGTTTTTCCTATTGTGGGCATAGAGTTCTTCCTAATATTCCTTTATTATTCTTTTAATGTCCATGTAATCCACAGTAATAGCCCCGCTTTCATTTCTGATAACAGTAATTTGTCTTTTCTCTTGTTCTCTTAGTTAACCTGGCTTATTGATTTAATTGATATTTTCTAAGAACCAGCTTCTGTTTTCATTGAATTTCTCTCCTGATTTTCTGTTTTCAATTTCAAGTCCCATGTGCCATAAGACTTCCACCCTGCATGGGTTGGTCTGTGTGCAGATTGAGAAGAGTTAAGAAAAGCCTCCCTGGAAGTTGCCAGCAAAGCTCCTCCAGAAGGTTCACTTCTGAATGGCCCCCTATGCCCTTTCTTTAATAGTTCTCTTTGAAGCTATGAAAAGCCCTCTTAAATCACACAGGTCCAAGTAACATCGATGTCACAAGTCAGTAGAATTTAAAATGCAGATGGATATATAATTGTTAAACATTTTGTTATTTAATAACTTAATACATACAACAAAAGTACCATCATTTTCTCACAATAACTTACATTCCCCAAAAGAACAAGTATTTTATTACAATAAAGAAGAAAAGGAACTTTCTAAATTAGCTGGGAGATAAAGAAACAAAGGGATTATGTGGATATCTGTAGATGTAAAATAGTTCTTACTTAAATAAACATATATTTTGATAAGTAATTGTAAATTTAAAACCTATTATCTCCTGAAAAGTTAATGTTAAAATTGCTCTCTCAGAAGGCTTAGAGCACATTTAATATAGGAAATGAAGCAGTTACAATTGTTTTTCTCCATGAATACAATGAAAGTATTGGGATTTTGCTAATAGCTCTTGTTAATAGATTATTTGTTAAAGGACACTATTCCCTATGTAGAAACATTCTGTATTCACTAGAGTTGTTGATAATTTACTACATTCATTTTTAGAACATAGGAGCATCAATCTAATTATTGGTTCTGAATATGCATAATAGTTTGCTAATACAAACTATTTTAGCATATTATTGAAAAACATTTTTTTAACCATGAAATTAATTTTATGCTTGGCTGGACATATTTCTTTAATTTTGAGTTATGGGGAAAACACATTTAAAGCAATATAGATTTAAAATGGAATCAGCTTTTTAATCTATAATAATTATATTTTATAATGTTTATATTCTTAATTACTTGTGGAGTACAATAATTTAGGGGTTGAAAAGAGCATTAGGGATTACCTATTTCAGAAAAGTATTTCTTACCACCTATGCTATCTCTAAAAAATAAAAATCTAAGAATCTCAAAGTTGTTCTGAAAATAAACAAATAAGATATTTTCTGAGACAAGATGGCAGTGGGCAGGACCAGAGTGAAGGTGAGAGTGTGAGTGGGTGGGCATCTGTCAGTGCGGGAGATCTGGGCAGGCAGTTCAGATGCTCCTGGTGGAGGAGCTGCTGGCTGCCATGCCCGCTGCTCAGCCCTGTGCTTCTCTCTTCTATTGAAAGACAAACATCACATGATCATATCAATAGATGCAGAAAAAGCATTCAACAAAATCCAACATGCTTTTTTAAATAAAAACTCTCAGCAAAGTGGGAGTAGACGAATCATACCTCAGCATAATAAAGACCATATATGACACACCTACAGCCAACATCATACTCAATGATCAACACCTAAAACCATTTTCCCTAAAAACAGGAACAGGACAGGGATGTCTGCTTTCACCATTCTTATTCAACATAGTACTGAAAGTCCTAGCCACAGCAATCAGACAAGAAGTAAAAGATAATACGCATGCAAATTGGAAAGGAGGAAGTAAAACTCTCATTATTCACAGATGACGTGATATTGTACATAGAAAACCCTAAGACTCCACCAAAAAATGTCTAGATTTAATAAATGAATTTGGAAATGTAGCAGGATACAAAATTAACACCCAGAAATGTATGGCATTTTTATACACCAATAATGAACTCTCAGAAAGAAACTAAAAAACAAAACAAAAACAATCCCATTTACCATTGCAACAACAAAAAAATTAAGATACTTAGAAATAAACTTAACTAAGGAGGCAAAAGACCTATACTCTGAAAACTATATGACATTGAAAAAAGAGATAGAGGACGATATACACAAGTGGAAGAATTCACATAATTAAAATGTCCATACTACGCAGAGCATATTTAACAGGTCTAGAACAAATACTCCAAAAATTTATATGGAACCAAAAAAGACCTCGAATAGCCACAGCCATCTTGAAAAACAAGAGCAAAGTTGAAGGGATCACAATACCAGATATCAAGCCACTGTAATCAAACCAGCCTGGTACTGGCACAAGAACAGGCATATAGATCAATTAAACAGAACAGAGAACCCAGAAATCGACACAAGCCATTATGGCCAATTAATCTTTGATAAAAGAGGCAAAAGCATGGAGTAAAGATAGAAAGAGTGAAAGAGAGGCAGAGGGGGAGAGAGAAGGGAGAGAAACATCAATGAGAGAGATACATCGATTGGTTGCTTCTTGCATACACCCTGATCGGGACCTGGGATTAAACTTGCAACCCAGCTATGTGCACTTGACGGGAAACAAACCCATAACCCTTTGGTGCATAGGCCCATGCTCTAACCACTTAGCACACTGTCCAGGGCTCACAAATGTCTTTTATCTCCACATTTGCTAAATAATTTTGTCCAATATGCAATTTTCTATTGGAATCTACTTTTCCTTAGAATTAGAAGGCCTTTCCCTGTTTTGTCATTTAGCTTCCACTGTTGCTGTTACAATGCCCAAATGATATTTAATATGCACTATATTTAGACCCGTTGTCTGTCCCTTTGGAAACTTTCTTTGACTTTTGTCACTAATACAACTATCACCTGTTCATTCCAATTCTATCTTCTCAAATTGTATATACTTCTCTCATTTGTTCCTAGTTTCTTTAGATTCTTGTGTATTTACAACTCTTTGTTCCTTTACTTTCATTTTAGTGAGAATTCAGAAATGAACAGGGGTAAATGTGAATATTCAATATTTATGTGTTCTAGCTCATCATCTTAATAACATATATCTGCATACATAACAAATTTAACAAGTGAAACTTTAGACGGTACTGCCTTTACAAACAAAAGGAAGGCCTTAACAAGTTTATTAATATTGGGAAACTATTTATGTGTATTTATTTCACTCAGAATTCCATACATCTTTAATTGTTAATGTTAATTTTCCAATCATATTTCCATGACAAGGCTATAGATGTCTTACCAGAAACTGACACAATGCTTATATAGAAACTTTTCTCATTTACTTTAAAATACATCATTTCACAAACACCATAGAATTAGAAATAGCATAATATTACGTGTGTGTGTGTGTGTGTGTGTGTGTGTGTGTGTGTGTGTGTGTGTGTATTAATTCCTTTAATAGGTCTGACAAGAAGAGTGGCATATTCTGTGGGTGGCTGGACAATATAGTCTTTCAGTTGGTATTTTAGAAATTATCCACTGATGGAATACTGCAAGTAGTCTTTTGTCCAAGTACAATTTCTCATGAGAAAGTTGGTTTTATTTAGTTTTGTCAGAGACAATCTGTGCTTCAATGTTTAAGCAAAATCCAGTCAGGTAATTCACACATTTTGTTTTGATTACTAAGACATATATCATTGGGCACATATATTTACCCTATGGAAAATATAGACCACATATTTGATTAATGCATGATACTAAGTGTAGAAATTAAGAATTTAAGGGTGAACCAGTTTGAAAATGCCACTTCAATATTTGGAAAAAATGATAATTGATGCACAGATTTTTAAAAACTTGAATATACACAACTTGCTCACCTAAGCATTGCTCATCATCGCACTCAGCTTTATTGGAGGTGGTTACAGAAGTGGAAACAGTAATAGCTTGTACAGGCTTTTTAAAAATTGTCACTCTGACTTTTGAAGTAGTTTGTGAAGAGTGAATTTGATGGTTTTTTGAGTGACAAGTTAACACCCACATGCAGATGCCTGTCTAGATTCCGAGAGCTGGAGCAACGCTTCTATACGTAGGAGTTCATCCTCTTACAACACAAGGAACACTACTACCTTGTCAATGTGGGACAAACGCTTTAGCCAAGCCCTTCATACACCAAATGTTAATGTAAGGAGCAAGAATCTCTCTTCTTGCATAGCTGACTGAAAACTTGACTTCTGACTCTGGTAGAAGTCACCAGAACCCAGCATTAGGAGAATGTCTGTTCATTCAAAGTTTGGGTGAGCCACGGAAGACTGTGAGGCTTGAGAAAGTAAAATGAGAGAAAATTGAGAAGTTCTTGAATGTTTTGAGAATTCTAAGGAAGAGGACATGTAGACAGAGCAATGTGAACACTCCACAGGCTCTCATTGTCCGTATTTATCTATCTAATTTTTTCATTGTGTGGGTGTGGTTTATTATCTCTTTCCACATCCAATATCAAGTGCAACAGACTTAACTGATTTCAGGCAGTACAAATGTCCCCCTGCTACTGTATGCACATGAAGTGGGGTTTCTTCAGCATGCATAGCATTTATCTGGAAAGCTGATCCTTTTTTGTCATCTGGATCTCAAAGTGGTATCTATGCTAACGATGGTTTAAAAGTGGACTTGGAAGTTCCCTCTGAAAGGAAAGTATGGCTATTTCAGTTTTTCAAATAGGATGATATGCCTTGGGTTATGTTTGGTTTTGAGTTTTAAGACAGTCTTCTAGGAACAAGATTTTCTGCCTAATAGACTGGGAGACATTTGTAGATTGGTAAGTAATGCCACGATCTGAGTGTGAAAGGAAATGTATTTTTTAAAATGCAAAGAAAACAAGCCTAAAATACCAATTCAAGTTCAAATTTTGTTCTCACAAGATGTCTATTTTTGGTTTTATTTATTTTTTTATTGGTTAACCTCTATTTTTCTCTACTTTTAGTTATATCTTGTGATTTTAAACAAAATACGTATATAGATACCACAAAAATGTATGCCTGGTTTAAACATGACTTAATTTAGAAGAATGTGTATTAATTTTTCTCTAATGATGTTTTGTTATGTAATAAGTGTAACAGTATGTAATTATCAGAATTTTAAATATGTATGGTTTCATCTTACTTTACTTGGGATTATAAATATGGATGTTGCCATAGTTGCTTTATATTTCCTATGATTTGGTGAAATATATGCAATAAGAAAAAAGTGTGTTAGAAACAATGAACCTGTCAAAGGAAAGTTTATATAAATATTACTAATGATCACCAAATCAAGCAATAAATGGTTCTTAACCCAGTATCTCAATGTAAGAGTAATAAACTCAGAAAAGTAACCAATTTCTTGGCCCTTGCAATTTCTTGTGACTGATCTTCATGCTATTTACAGGTGGAACCCAAGTAATTTGTCTCTAAACAATGACATAAGACTGAGATAATAAGAAATCTATCTTTGATCTCTGCTGTCTGAAATGAGGTATTTTGTAACAAAGTCAGAGGTTAAGGAGAAGAGTAAAGCATGGTTATTGCATACTGTCATGAGCAAATTACACTTGAGAAATCCCTGTTATTCCTTGGAAACAGAATATTTACTCTGCTAACAGAAAACAAAGGGTGTAAAACAGAACAAACAATTCAATAATGCTAATTGTAACTCTTAAAACCAGAAGCTGGTTTTCCACAAAAACAAGTAGGTTTTTCAGAGTCCTAAAAAGGAAGGGACTCAAGGCCTTCCATGCCAGTGCAGGAGAGACTTTGCACATGTTGTTTTCCCTTTTGAAATCTGTTTCTCATCATTAAATGAGAAATAAAAGCAATGTGGGTTAAAGGAAAATGTATATGAAAATGCTTACAAATTAGCCTTGAGAGACTTCCAATAAATACTGATATCAATTCTGTGTAAAATATTTTAGACTTTGTATTTGCTTAATAATTTCAATTTACTTACTTTTTTCAAATATATTCTGACATATATATCCATAATTATATGTGGTAGGATTTATTATTCCCATTACAGAGATGAATAAACATACCAGAATAACTGGCTCAAAGTAATGCATTATGAAGATAGACCCAGCCTTAAAATTAATGTTGTCATTTAGTGCTACATTTTTTCTTAATAACATCAGCATGCTATTTAGTAAGCTTTAATATAGCCTGGTTTCAAAAGGTTTTTGAAAAAAGTGAATTATACCCACAGCTAGGGAAGTAATATTTACTGATCTCAATGCATGAGCCATTTATATATTTTATTATACCCAGTGTCTCCAAAAGTTCTACGAGTTAATGTGTTTTGTTTTTTTTAATACATATTCATTAGTTACTTTCTTTTGCCCATTAGATTCCACATGGCATTTGTCTTTCTTTGACTGGCTTAATTCACTTAGTATAATACTCTCCAGGTCCATCCATGCTGTCTCAAAGGTAGGATTGCCTTCTTTTTACAGCCAAGTAGTATTCCATTGTGTAAATATACCACAGCTTTTGTGTCTACTCATCTACTAATAAACACTTGGGCTATTTCCAAATCTTGGCTATTGTCACCCAAATAAATTCAATTAATAAAAAAAGCATTTTAAAGATAAAAGTAAACATGGGAATATTTAAATGATTGTCCAAAGTCACACAGCTATTTACATTATAGAACAAGAATGCAAACTCAAATTTGGACTATGAAGGAATTATCACTTTAACCTCCATAAATGTCCTCCATAAATGCTCTCTCTGGCAGGTGTTTTGTTTGTTTGTTTGATTTTTATTTTTGTTTTTGTGGTTTTGGCTCTTGGCAATCCACTTACCAGCTCTGAACTCCATTTTCTTGCTACTCTTCTCACTGTTTAGGGTACTTTGTTGTTGTTTGTTTCTATTGAGATAATATGAGATAAAAAACATTTTTGTAAACTACAAAGTTTGTAAATATATTATGTGATGGGTAAATGTTGGCAACACAAATATCGCTCATGAAATGATATCAGAAAAAAGTTAACTTGCTTTTTTGTAACTTTGTATCTGTCATGTTGTTTTCATATGAATTGCACATTTCCTATGATTTGGTGAGGACATTTTATTATTAAAATATATTTACTATATAACACTTTGTAACTTTAAGATGTACAGCATCTTATTTTGATTCATTTATATTACAATATGATCGCCAATGTAGCATTTGCTAGCACCTCATCAGGTCATTTAATTATCATTTCTTTTTTTTGTGGTGAGAATGAATAAGATCTACTTTCCTAGCAAATTTATAATACAACATTATCTGTAATCACTATATTGTGCATTAGCTAGCAAGGACTTATTTATCTACAAGTTGCAAGTGTTTACCTCCATGCAAAACAACATCTGTCTTATTTCCACTGGTAACCAAACTTTCACTATTTATTTTTATAAATTCTGCTTTTTTATAGATTTAACATATGTCACTTATTAAAGCCACATTTAAGTTTAGATGGTTCTTTATAAAATGATATTTCTGCTTATTTTTTAAAGGAAAATTGCATACAGCTAATGCAACTTTATAAAGTGTTTTAATTTTATCTTTATGACAGAATCAATTAAGACTTGACTATCAGACTTGAATACTATTTTAATTACCAGCAATTAAATAAAATGCAAGTTAAATTAAATGTAATCAAATTAAATCCATATTATCATTTTGAATGTAAAACAAGAGAAAGCAAATGTATTTATTTCCAAAGAAAGGTAAATGAAACACTTTACAAACTTTTTTGCCTAGTTTTTCATGAAAGGTTGAGTTTAGACTAGTTTGCTTTAGAAAGTATAATTTTAATTTAATCTTACATAGCTCTTTATAACTATTACTAGAGGCCCGGTGCATGAAATTTGTGCACGGGGGTGTGTGTCCCTCAGCCCAGCCAGCACCCTCTCCAATCTGGGAACCCTCAAGGGATGTCTCACATAAAGGCCAGGAACAAGTATGCAAATTAACACAACCAAGATGACTGTGGCCACAGAGCAAGCAGGAGGCTTGGGTTTCCCTGGCATTGGAGGAAACCAAGCTTCCCTGCACACTCTGGCAGGCCCTAAACTCTACTCAAGGCTACAAAGTTTTAATTATAGAAGATGTCTCACTGGGCAGTCAGACATCCCTCTCACAATCCAGGACTACTAGCTCCCAACTGCTCGCCTGCCGGCCTTCCTGATTGCCCCTAACCGCTTCTGCATGCCAGACTGATCACCCCCTAACCACTCCCTTGCCAGCATGATTGATGCCTAACTGCTCCCCTGCCAGCCTGATTGCCTGTAACTGCCCTTCCCTGCAGGCCTGGTCACCCCTAACTGCCCTCCCCTGCAGGCCTGGTCACCCCTAACTGCCATTCCCTGCATGCCCGGTCGCCCCCAACTGCCCTCCCCTGCTGGCCATCTTTTGTTGGACATCTTGTGTCCACAAGGGAGCAGCCATCTTGTGTGTTGGAGTGAAGGTCAATTTGCATATTACTCTTTTATTAGATTGGATAGAGGCCTGGTACATGGGAGGGGGCCAGCTGGTTTGCCCTGAAGGGTGTCCTGGATCAGGACGGGGGTTCCCTTGGGGCATGGGGCAGCATTGGTGAGGGGCCTGTAGTGGTTTGCAGGCCGGCCATGCCCCCAGGCATCCCAAGCAGAGGCCCTGGTATCTGGGATTTATTTATCTTCTATAAAAGAAACTTTGTAGCCTTCAGCGGAGGCCAGGGCAGGCCAGGGACTTGGCTTCCTCCATCGCCAGGGAAACCCAAGCCTCCTGCTCACTCTGTGGCTGCAGCCATTTTTGTTGGGATTTATTTATCTTCTATAATTAAAACTTTGTAGCCTTGAGTAGAGTCCAGGGCCCGCCAGACTGTGCAGGGAATCTTGGTTTCCTCCAATGCCAGGGAAACCCAAGCCTCCTGCTTGCTCCGTGGCCACAGATATCTTGGTTGTATTAATTTGCATACTTGCTCCTGATTGGCTGGTTGGTGTGGCTTGTGGGTGTAGCAGAGGTATGGTCAATTTGCTTATTAGTCTTTTATTAGATAGGATTATCCAACCATCCAACCATTGTTTAAAAATTTGAATGAAGGCTATTAAATACTAGACAGGTTAATAAATTCTGGTCTTTAAATATCTGGCATTTAAATTAGAAAATAAAATATCATACTGTGGTTATTTAATAAAAATTAATTGATGTTGGAGAAATCATGCCTATCTGTAGCAGTTTCTTGACAAATGTAAGCCGGAAAATAACTAAGACCAATGCATTTTTTAAAATTCTCACCTGAGGATTTTTTTTCAATTGATTTTTTTTTAGCAAGAGAAAGGTAGAGTGAGAAAAATATTGATCAATTGCCTCCTGCACGTGACTGGACTGGGGATCGAACCTGAAACCTAGGTATGTTCCCTGACCAGAAATCAAACCTTCAAGCTTTTGGTGTATGTCATGATGCTCCAACTGGACCACCCAGCCATGGAAAGACCAGTACATTTTAAAGGGCACCATTATTTTCAGAGATACAACAGTTTTCCTTCAGCTCTAAAAGGTCACAGATTCTGGAAGTTAAATTAGATAGCAGTTAAATTTGATAACATTATACATTTTACACTTAAATGATTTGGCTATAAATTTTATTTACATAGCAAATCCAACAGTAATTTAGAGAGTGTTTTCCATTCCTTATACAACAATTTCAGTATTTAATTCACATTTTCCCTTTCAACTGGAAATGTATGCACATGTGTGCACACACACATAAACTAATTTAGCAGTAGCAGGGTTTGTATCTTATTGGAGATTAGGTTTCAACATATGAATTTTGGGGGAAGGGATATAAGCATTTAGTCTATAGCAACCACTCTGTTAATCATAATAAGAAATACATATTACTCTATTTCAGGAACTCCTTGAAGTAACCCTTTGCAAAAGGCCATTTTATTACCATTTATAGGATATGGGATTTACAGCAGTTACTACAAAACCTCTAAATGTTTGAGCTGGCATTCAGACCTAGGATTCTTACCCCTCTTACTCTGATACTGCCTTTCTAACAGAAGTTTCTCAACTTCTGCAATGGGCACAAAAATCTAATACAAAATGTGTCCATTGGTTAGGCTTATGCGCATGCATACAAGTCCTTTGGTTGATCTGAGTGCTGGGCGGGGGTGCTATACAGGGGGGTAAGGACATATATGTGATACCTTAATCAAAAAGAAAGTAAGTTAAAGAAAGCAAAAGAGAAAATAAGGATGTCATATTATCTTACATAATAAAAGGGTAATATGTAAATTACCATCACTCTGCTACACCCATGATTGGGCCAGCAGGAGGCACAGGGGGCGGGACTCGGGGTGGCCGGGGTGGCTGATTGGGCCAGCGGGAGGCTGAGCTCACGTCGCCAGCGGTGGCGCGAGCTCAGCGTCTGAGCCATGGCTGTGCTGCGGCACAGAAGGGGTCTCTGGGGCAGCGAGCCCACGTCCTGCTGCGGACCATCAAAAGCAGGGAGCAAAAGAGGGGGAGCTGGCTGTCTGTCTGCTCTGGCACCAGGCCTTTCGAAAGCCTCCGCCATGCCAGAGGCTTTCGAAAGGCCTGGTGTACCAGCGGACAGCCAGCCAGCTCCCCCACGATCAAAAGCGGGGAGCTGTGTGTCCGCTCTGGCACCAGCGGACCCCCTGCCATCAAAAGCGGGGAGCAGGCTGCTAGCAGTGTCCGCGGAGCATGCTAGGCTTTTCGGGGCAGTGGATATGGCCTGGATGGCAGGTTAGGCCTAGGGGACCCTACACGTGCATGATTTAATCATGCACTGGGCCTCTAGTCCTATTTAATAAAAAGGTAATATGCAAATCGACCAAAGAGTGGACCAACCTGTCGCTATGACACACACTGACCACCAGGGGGAAGATTCTCAATGCAGGAGCTGCCCCCTGGTGGTCAGTGTGCTCCCACAGGTGGAGCACCACTCAGCCAGAAGCCCTGAGCGGGGCTCACAGCTGGCAAGCGCAGCGGCGGTGGCGGGAGCCTCTTCCGCCTCCGTGGTAGTGCTATGGATGTCTGACTCCCAGCTTAGGCCCACTTCTAAGCTGGAAGTTGGACATCCCCTGAGGGCTCCCAGACTGTGAGAGGGCGCAGGTCGGGATAAGGGACCACCCCTCCAGTGCACAAAATTTGTGCATCGGGCCTCTCGTTTCTTATAATATCATAACCACCTTGGTTCCATTTATACATTTTAGTATTTTTAGAAATCAGTTAGAAATCATAAGCATAATTTACTTTTAAATAATATATTGGATATAATTTGAATTACCCTAGTGCCCCATTCTCCTTTAGGAAGAAATCTACCAAAGTTGGCCTTGAGAGCATATTGTTACAGGGAAGTGTTAAAGGATAATATGAAGCTAGACAGTTTTTATAGCAAGATGTTCCACTTCTAGATACATTCCAAGAAAATAACTGTTTTAAAACAGCACAGTGAGATCTTTGGGTAGGCTATGAGGACATTTAAATGTAAATAGCTCATTCCATGGACTGTACAAATATAAACCTCACTTGTATTTTCACACCAAAAAAGCTCTTTGAGAGAAGTATATAGAAAGTATTAAATTGTGCAAAAGGATATTTCATAAATAATGCCATTCACTCAACCAAGGATCTCAGTTTTAAGATGACATCTCTCCTCCAAAAGTTATTATATTTTCCGTTATTATGTTGTGATAAAGATAAAGTTTTTTCCAAGTCTTATTTGGTCTTGCAAACTAATTCCAAAGCCACTAAAACATGACAATAACAGAAGGAACAGGCTAATGCTTTTATTGCTAAGGAAAAAAGAAAAGAAACCTTGGCCAAAGAATTAGAGAAACTGGAGCAAGTCTTTATTTCCAGAATCTTACAACTGCCTTTGCTTTGAAGATATGATTGGCATAGTCAGCAAACACAGTGGTTAAATCTCACACTATAAGATATACTCACAGCTGCACATGGTTCTGATTTAGAATAGTACTCTTCCTAGTAATTGTTAGAAAGTAAGTTAAATGCCCTCACCCCCCAACCGCTGCCCCTGGTGTCAGTGTCCATTGGTTAGGCTTATGTGCATGCATACAAGTCCTTTGGTTGATCTGAGTGTCGGGCGGGGGGGCGATACAGGGGGGTAAGGACATATATGTGATACCTTAATCAAAAAGAAAGTAAGTTAAAGAAAGCAAAAGAGAATGCAGGTAACAGAAGCCAAACTTCAAATTGAATAAATCCTCTTAGTCTCATTTTATTTCATTTTTCTTACACAGTAAAAATATCTCTGTTATAGTATTATGAACAGTTAAAAGTGGAAGGCCTTTCAATCAACCAGGCCAACCTTTCAGCCTTTGCAGGCTGCCTTCACCAACCTCCCAAGTCCTTCATCCAGACTCTGAGAGACCACCTCCAGGGGGAAGCGAGGAGGTGGTGGCTCATTTTAGTCTGGCCTCAGAGAGTCCCATGCTCTTCCCCCACAAACTGGATCCTCTTTCAATCAGAAAAGCTGAAAAGTAGGAGTGGTACTGATTCCACCTGTATACCTCACCACCATCCCACTGAGATTTTCAAATCCTTCCACTTCCCTGGCTTTCTACCCCATCTCCCTAATCAAATCTAACACACTTTCTGACCCCGGCTTCTATGCAAACCTCCTACAGCTCACTTCATTTCCACTTACCCAAGCTTGAGAACAAATCTTCACTGACTTCAACATACACAGAATTATGTGACCCCCACACTTAAAACCATTTACTGCTGCCCATTTCTAAGATAAAATAACGTCAGGCAGATAGTCCACAAGCCTTGAATAATCTGGAACTGTCTAGTTGCTTCTACACCATGTGCACTTTCATTCCTTCCACTCCAGCCTCTAAGTCTTTCTACCTCCGTGCCCTTTAAGAAACAAGGATTTTCCCTTTTTTAATTTTTTTTTTATTGTTGAAACTATTACAGTTGTCCCCCATTTCCCGCTGTCCTTTACTCAGCTCCACACAACCCCCCCACCCCCTGCCCCATACCCCTGCCTCTGGCCATCACCATACTATTGTCCGTGTCCATGGTCTATGCAGATATATCTTCTTTCATCCAATCCCTCTCCCCCCCCCCCCCGCCCCCCGCCAATCCCCCTTTCTCTCACCTCTGGCAGTCTGCCATGTAGCCATGCCTCTGGGTCTGTTTTATTTGTTAGTTTATTTTGTTCATTAGATTCTACATATAAGTGAGATCATATGGTTTTTGTCTATCTCTCTGTGGCTGATTTCACTTAGCATAATAATCGCCATGTCAACACAAGGATTTTAAAGTGCAATTTGACCCATTAAATGCTCTTTTATGAGGATAAAAATAATTTTCAGGTTTTAGAGCTAGGATACTACTCAAATCCTCTCAAGAGGTTTATATGTGCATTTAATATATTCAGCCTCTGGCCATCTTTAGAACTGTGGGACCAGGGAACTTGTACTGCCTTTGCCCTGCCACCTCCCCTGAGCTTGCCATCAAATGCATCAGCTCCTCTCTTCCCTCATCTTTTAGGCCACAGGGTTCTCTTCATCAAGGATGCCATCAATACCTTTAATCTTCCAAGTATGCTTCTGCACAGCATTTTGTATATAATTCATACCATTTGTTCCAACTACATTCATTTATGATATTTCTCAATTAGTCATCTTCTTCATCAGACAATGAGTTCCATAAAGACAAGAATTGTGTATATTTTTACTTACTAATGTTTCTGCAAACCATGACACAGAGTAGATTTTAAAAATTTGTTAAAGTATTGAGTCAATAGGCCAATGCAAAAATAATATATATTCATATATGGTATAAATTTATAATTTCACTTTCTAGGAAATATGGAGAATTCTTAACCACATTTGATTAGACATTTTATCTTATTTCTAATCAGTTTTTTGATAATTCCATATCTGATATACATTAAGTTATATCTATATATGTTCATACACTTTTTTAATAATTATAAAGGCAGTATTTATTAAAATACATTTCATTTTTAAAATTGAATATCAGCTGTTAAAGTGTGTATACATTTTTTGGGACACCCTGTATATAAATACATGTATTCATCATTATACACTGAATGGCCAGATTATTATGATCTCTGAACGCATAATAATCTGGCCACTCAGTGTATATCCTATATAATAAAAGGCTAATATGCAAATTGTCCCCTTGACCAGGAGTTTAACCAGCAGGCAGGCCAGCCAACCACTCATGTCCCCTCCCCCTGGCCAGGCTGTCCGGACCCCACCCATGCACGAATTCATGCACCGGGCCTCTAAGCACCGGGCCTCTAAGCGCGCGCACATACACACACACACACACACACACACACACACACACACACACTGAGTGGCCAGATTATTATGCATTCAGAGATCATAATAATCTGGCCACTCAGTGTAATATCATTCAGAGTGTTTTTACTGCCCTAAAATTCCTCTGTGTTCTGCCTATTCATCCCTGCCCCCCTCATCCCTGACAATACTGATCTTTTTAATTTTACTTTTTTTCAAATGTGATATAGTTAAAATTATACAGTATGTAGCATTTTCAGATTGGCTTCTTTCACTTAGTAGCATGTATTTAAGATTTCTTCATGTGTTTTTCTGACTTGATAACATTTCTTTTTAGTCCTAAATAAGGTGAGGCTGGGGGGTATGGGGTGGGGAGAGAGTAACTAAAGAACTTGTATGCATAACTTGGACACAGACAGTCTGGTGAAGGCCTGGGGGGCAGGTGTCAAGTGGAGGGAATCAATGGGGAAAAAAAGGGGGACATATGTGATACATTGAGTAATAAAGATAAGTACAAAATAAATACCCAATGTATGTATGTAACACAGCTTATTTATTCATTCACTTACTAAAGGACATCTTGGTTGCTTTCAAATTATAAATAAAAACTGCAATAACATCATTATGTAGTTTTTGTGTGGCCATATTTTCAACTTCTTTGGATAAATACCAAGAAGCTTTTGTAAGAAACCACCAAAATCTCTTTCAAATAGGCTATATTGTTTTGCATTCATAACCTTACTAGCATTTGGTATTGACAGTGTTCACTCAGGCCATTCTATTAGGTGGGTATTGCTATTTCATTTCTCTGATAAAATATGATTTATAGCTTCTTTTCACATGTTAATTTGACATCTGTAGACTTTTTGGTGAGGTGTCATTTAAGGTCTTTGGCCCATTTTTTAATGTTTATTTTGTGTTATTGAGTTTTAAACTTTTTTGCATATTTTATATAATATTCTATACAGGATGTGTCTTTTGGGAATATTTTCTCCCAGGTTGTGTTTTTTTCTTATTCTCTTTATATTGTCTTTCACAGAGCAGAAGTTTTAAATTTTAATGAAGTGGAATGTACTATTGATGTTGTACCTGAATGTCATTGCCATACCTGAGGTCATGTAGGTTTTCTCATGTTATTTTCTAGGAGTTTTATAGTTCTGCATTTTGGTCTGTGATTCATTTTGTAAAGGGTATTTAGTCTATATCTAAATTCTTTTTTTTTAAGAGGGGATGTGGATATCTAGTTGTTTCAGCACCATTTCTTTTAAAAAATATTTTTATTGATTTTATAGAAGAAGGGAGAGGGAGAGAGAGAGTTAGAAATATCAATGATGAGAGAGAATTATTGCTCGGCTGCCTCTTGCATGCTGTACACTGAGGACCAAGCCTGAAACCCCATCATGTGCTCTGACCTGGAATCGAACTGCAACCTCCTGGTTCATAGGTTGACACTCAGTCACTGAGCCACACTGGCCAGATCCAGCAAAGTTCTGGAAAAGATTATTTTTCTTCTATTGCATTGCCCCTTTGCTCCTTTGTCAAAGGCCAGTTGACTATATTTATGTGGGTCTATTTCTGGGCTCTCTATTTTGTACTATTGACCTATTTGTGTAGTCTTTTGCCAACACCACACTATCTTGACTACTGTATCTTAATAGTAAGTCTTGAACTTAGGTAGTCTAACTTTGTTCCTCTGGTATAATATTGTGTTGGTTAGTACCCTTTTTATCAAGATTCATTATATACCTCAGATAAACTTTTTTTATCTATAATTGTAGACCTGAACCTTAAGAAACCTTTTACACCAAAATGAACTGAAAAAGAATATCACCACATTTTAATGTCATATAAAAATGGCACTTTCCCTATGTACAAGATGCCTCTAAAACGTGCCATCTGCTCTGTGGATTCTGTGCTCTCGGTCAGTTGTCTCTGTCTTTCTAGTCTTTTAACTTAAAAACATTTGATTCCATATTGCAGTGACTATTTAAAGCAGATATCCTCATTGGGTAGAATGTTACAATAATACCTTTATATACCTTGTAAATTCTCTCATCGATAAAAACAGATCAGTGTCTAAGCAACTGTCATTCAGTGGCACGTGTTTACTCTTTTTCCCCAGCCGGGCTGAGTCTCCTTAGGAACATTAATCAAACAGGAAATAAAAAGTCTGTCATAGGCTTTTAGTCTCTTTTTGAGGCTTCTGTCACACACTGCAGTTCTGGGAACAGGGTCTTCTAGCCATCTTATTTTTCTCTCTAAAGCAGAGATTTTAAACCTTTTTTTCATCCCATTGCACACATAAACTAATCACTACAATTCTGAGGCACACCAAAAAATGTTATATTTTTTGCTGATCTGACAAAAAATAGGTATACTTCTGATTGATTTACAAAAAAAGATAATAATAACCTACAATTTTTGCTTCAAAGTGAGTTTCCAAAAAAATCAAGAGCCTATACTTGTATATAAGGATTTTTGGTACCAAGAATTAACCAATCTGACTCAACTATATGCGAAAAATAGTGGAGAAGTAGAGAGGGCATTTCAGGTACAGTTAATAGATCCTGTGTAATTAGTTATAAGAAATAGAGATAGGGAAGATAAGAAAAACTGGGAATAATTGAAGAGTTTGTTTATTCATGAATTCATTTATTGAGATAAGTCAATTCAATTCTAAATATATTGACCAACTTCTGCCTAGTAGGACTGACTGAGTAAAGTAAGGACAGTTTCTCTGAAAGTCAGGTATAGAGGAAGAGAGCTCTATAATTGCCCAACTTATTGCTGCATGTAAATATAATTGCCTTTTGCATATTAATCATAATAAAAATTAATTTTTAAAATTATCAAAATTTTTCTGTAGAATCATATCATTTACAAGTAATGAAAGGTTTACTCCTCTACCAATCTTTATAAGAATATGTTTATTTACAGTTACACAGAACCTTAGACTTTCACGTGATATGGACATAATTGTTTTTCCCTTAAAAACAACAACAACAAAAAACACAACAAACCCTTTTTATTAGAAGTAAATCATAACACACAAGAAAGTGAGCAGATAATAGGTTACAGTCTGATGACATCTCACAAATTGAATCTATGTCTACAAAGAGTCCCTAGTAGATACAAGACATTATCAACATGCCCCCAAATCAGAATCCTATTAAAAATTACCATTTAAAAAGATAACTACTTGTTCCAGTGTTTCTCTATGCTCATGGATTTGGACTGTCTTGTTAATTATGATGTAAAAGATTTCCATTACCTTTCTCTAGCACAGTCATTTATTGAAGTATTTTAATCTATTTTACCAATAACTTAAGGATGTCCCTATATTAATGGAGCTGAGGTAGTATTTATTCATTTTTTAAGGAAGAGTTACAAATTCTAAATCCACTTATTTCTTCCCTCATGTTCTTAATAGCTTTCATCTGTATTCCCTCCCCTCTTCTGCTTCAGGTTTGAACAATTAAATTAATACTTAGTTTATAGTGATAAGAACATGTAATTCCTTAGAGAGCTCTTATTCAGAAATTTAACTTGATAACTAAGCATCTAGACAACTACATCTTACTGGTTTTTCATCCTACTAACTTTCTATTATTTAGTACTAGAGGCCCAGTGCACGGATTCGTGCATATTGAAAGAAAATTAATTAGAAGGTGGTTGGTGGGGCGGGACTGGGCGAGACAGGCCAGACATGCCCTGGAGCCAAACTCCTGTGGTCCCTCCCCAGCAAGCCACACCTGGGGCAGCGCCACAGCTCTGCGGAGTGAGCAGGGTCCCTCTGGCAGATGGGGTCCCTTGGCCTGGCCTGTAGGGATTGGGCCAAAACCCACTCTCTGACATCACCGAAGAGTTGCAGATTGTGAGAGGGCAGTTCTCAAGTGACACACCCTGGAATTGGGCTCCCTCTTCTCTGGTTCCAGGTGTGTCACCTGAGAACTGCAGCTCCTGCGTTGATCATCCTCCCCCTGGTGGTCAGTGCGGGTCATAGATACTGCTTGGACAGTCAAACGGTGAGACAGTTGCTTTAGCTTTTATATTGATAGATGTCTCTAAGGATATTATTTTCTCTCTTAGGAATGTCTAAGAAGTTCTACTGGTCATTGTTTGGCCAGTTGAAAACATGTGGCTTCATTCTCTTTATCAGTGTCTTAGAAACAATCAATAGAATTATCAGATTATTTGCATGTCTTTCCAATCATTAACATGCTTACCCTTGGTTATTTTCATTGTCTGAAATCATACTATTCATGTGATATGGAACCAATTACATTGTCAAATTGTCATTGTCAAATTATAATTTTTCTCTCCCTGAGAAGGTGGATTAAATTTTATAGAAGAGATATAGAAAAACTTGATTAAAGTTAAACTTTCCTTAAGAATACTTAAAGTGACTATAAGTTATGAATAAAATTAACAACTTTGCACTTAAGACAGCTTAACAGGCTTACTTTTAGGGTTAAAAAATATTGTTGTATTTTTTAAGGAAGGCACTGAGGTAATAAATTGGACAGGAGTTTGAGGTCTTAATGGAACTTAATTATCTTTATGACCTAGATTATCATACAAATTGGTGGGGAATTTGAAGAGTGAGTTTACAGAGTTTACAAGAGACTCCCAAGCTCCCAAGCCAAGGATAATTTAGTGGAATTAGAATGACTGTCTCAATCTTGGTTTTAATTTTTTATTTTGCTTTGTTTGTTTGTTTTTTTTTGCATGGCTATGGGTCATATTTCAATGCCAGAAAGCTAAATGTCCATAACAGAGTTTATATGTTTTTTATACTATGATCTACGTTCTACCTGTGCTTCTTCTTATCATTCTTTCTCCAACAGTGTGGTAATAGCCAGAGGGAAAGGGGATGAAGGTCTATGTGGTTCCACAAAGGGAGGATAAATGGGATGGAAAGAGACCTTGCTTTGGGCAGTGGGTGCATGATGCAGTGTACAGATAATGTTTTGTTGAGTTGTATGCTTGAAACCTGTATGGTTTTGTTAACCAATGTTACCCCCAGTAAATTAAATTAAAAAAAGAATTACCTGAAATAAAAAAGAAAGTATTAATGAAAGGTTATAAAAAACATGAATCCTTTATCTTGGTTTCACATTGTTTTCTCATTATACTCTGGTCCCTCCAACACAGTACCAATTATCATGCCTAGAAATCAATATAGTTATACTAATGTGATGACTTTCACATATTTGTATTTAATGATCTCTCATGTGGACTCTCATTCTACATTGCCTACTGACATGTTTCTGAGTAATATCTGTCAGTGCCTAAGTATTAAATCATTTTATTTTACTCCCAGATTCATAATCTTATTAAATGTAAAATATTTTTAGATTGTGCCATCTTTTATTTCTATTATTCTAGACTAAAAACGTTTTAGTAGTTTTTGCTTTGGTCATCTTTATATGCCTCCTCTAAGACCCGTAATTTACTTTTAGAAATTTTCTATACATTATATTTACCCTTTTTATCTAGATTTTCTTCATGAACAGTACCAGAGCTTCCTCATCTTTTACTTAAATTGTTTAAACATCACTTAACTACCTTTTTGTTTTATTATAAAAGTAAGGGTTTAATACTCTTTAATACTCTTTATTAATTTGAATTATATGTTCTACAACTTTTGCATACTTTTGTTTTTATTTTTGGTGCATTCATGTCAATCTCTTAATCAAAAATATACTTCGCTACTGCTTTTCATCTAAATTCAAATTTAACTGTCATTATTTCATAGTAATTTATACAGTACTATATACAGTTTATTAAAAATTGCTTAAACATTCATTTTGCAACATACAAACATATACTAGAATACCATTTGGTTAAAACATTAAATTATCCCATGTACAATAAAGCTGCCTCTTTTCTATCGTATATCTTATTCTCATAGAGATAATTTCCCTCTGTCTTCCCAAAGCCTTAATACATATCTCTGCTATTGAACTCATCGTCTTTTATAATGGCCAGTTATTTGTGTCTGCATTGCATAAGACTGTTATTGCCTCAGAGCAGAGACCAGGCCTTATTCATTTTTAATTCCCTAGCATCTAATACAGTGCCCAGTAGATAGGATATGTTTGGTAATTGCTTGTGAATTGAATTGAAATAGGTTTACAAGTGTTTCTCAACATTAAAAACCCAATATCACATAGCTCTCAAATGATTTTAGTAGTTGCAACTGAATATGTTTTATATTTTTTCTTAGATTATCAACTATTGTAACATAAATGTTGACTTTTGCATATTTTAACAGGTATTTAGATAGTTCCTGTTATTGTAATTTTAAATAATAATAATCAAACATATTTTGTATGACTTTTGCATAAACAAAAATAAAGGAACCATGAACATTATTACTTAATATTATTTTAAGTATTGAACACAATAATTGTATTATATTTCTAACTGCTCTTAATACAAAGAAAATTAATTCACTTTACTCTAAGATTTTCTTAGGAAATATTATCCTCACTATATTTTTCTTAACTTCTACAACTGAAGGATAGAGTTAAGAGACAGGATAGCACTCAATTCAAGAATCAGGATGATTAATAAGAACATGTTTATGTCTGATAATTTAGCAGATTTAAAATATTAATATAATTAAAATAAAGTAATTTTAAAAATTGTTTCTGAAGGCTGATAAAAGACTACATTATAGATGATAGGCATTTTGCAATTCAAATAAGTTTTAATAAAATATGACTTCTCTTCTAAATGAGGTGAAATACAAACAAATGTTTGGTCAAATATTAAAAGTAACTGATTAAGTGTATTAGTTCAAAATGTTAGATACATTTCTGAATCTCTCTCTCTCTCTCTGCCTTTTTATAAAGTCTTAAACTATAACAGATATTTAGCATAATAATTTAGGTCTCCTAAATTCCTTATGACAGTAAGAGCCATTTATTTCCTATTGTTTCTAAAAGAAATGATGGGAAGAAACTTGTTAAAATATAGTTCTATTGATTTACTGACAGTCACTGCTTCCAAGCATATTTCTGTCTTACTGCTGCCACTGTGCTTGTCCTTGAATCTGCTATTCACTATTTCCTTCTATGGGCTACGTATCTCTGACCAGATGTAGAAATAGAGCACTTGACTGGAACAGAGATACACTAGGCTTAGGGGTGTAAAATTGCCCAGCTTGGAGGAGAATAGATGCAATTTGCATTGATCCAGGAAATGATCCTCCTGAAATCTTCAACGTGTAATCTGTATTCTCAGCAGATGCTGTGGGCCTTACCCAGCTGCACTGTAGTTCCTTGTAGCTGAATTCAGATGAGTGAAGACTTTATTTATATTATTATTTGGACCTGGCACTTCTTTGTTCAGAGTTACTAGTGAGCTTATTTATACATATATAGCAAAAGCCTAAGCGACCATCCGACTGTTCAATCGTCCAAGTGGTAGCTATGACACGCAATGACCAACAGGGGGCAGACACACAGCGCAGGAGCTGCCAAGCTGCAGTGACTTGGCAACTGCGGTGACTTGGCAGCTGCGGTTCTCAGGTGACCATACCTGGAACCAGAAAGGAGGGAGCCCGATTCTGGGGTGTGTCACCTGAGAACCGCCCTCTCGCAATCTGGGACCCCTCAGGGGATGTCGGACAGCTGGTTTCGGCCTGATCCCCGCAGGCCAGGCCCAGGGACCCCACCTGTGCACGAGTCTGTGCACTGGGCCTCTAGTATAATATAAAAGAGTCAAAGATAGCTTCTGTGCTTTTTGGTCACATTTGTCTTTTGTACTTTAATATATGTAATACCTGTTTTAAGATCAAAATATACTTTCCATCAGCAGTCTAGTTAAGGAATATTAGTTTTATTTCCAGTGGATGTATCTATTTGCTTGTATATTACATGCCATTTCCTAGGCAATTTTTATTACCCTTTATCTTAGTTTGCATTGTAATAGCTATACCAATGGGTGAATCATTTGTCTTCCTGAGCATTTTAGGGTTACATTATAAAAGCAGCCCTTAGGATTCTTTTGGTGTGCGTGAGGTTTGACTGCTGTAGCCCAAGTAGAGGCAGAAAAAGCAACTCCTCTTCCTCCCAAGTTCCTGTGACAAGGAGCCATTCTGCATAAAGGATCATATCTGTTCCTTTAACATCACTGCAGATATTGACCCCAGGTGGCAATGATATGTGTCAGTGGTAAAAGATGAGAAGAACAGGCTATTTCTTTAGTCTTCCTGAAAATCTCATGCGACCACAGGTCAAAAGGGAAGAACCTAGTTTCTATTTCTAACAGTGAGGTCAAAGCAGAACGGGCATTGCATGGGAATAAGCACTCTGAAGACAAAGGAGAGAGAATGCATCCTGTTAATCTGAGTGGTGAGATTCAGTCATTGCAGGGATGATGGTCATTTCTACATCAGAGTGTGAAGCAGGAGAACATTAATGAATACTATATCCATTAAAATGTTAATCCTTTGGGTTATTTCCTTCATTCTGTTATGTATCATTCAGAAACTGAAGCTTGTTTACCACATAAGAAAGTAGACACCAGAACTGTGAAAATAGGATTACAAAAGCAAATAAAAATGTAGGATACCTCAGAATCTGGTCTTGAGTCTCACACTCTTGGCTACTAATCCTTTGCTCAACATGTAAAAAGCATAGAGACCTTCAAGAGTGACAAGGATTGGTAGGAAGTCATGGTAGCCTTGTCTGAAGCAATCTAAATTCTGAATCATCATCCACAATTACAAAGACCATAATTGGATGAGATTTTATATCAGCATGCGTATCATTTATGCTATTAATTTCCAAGATAGGTAAATTTGTAAAATATTGAATATACTAGCATTATCACACCATACTAAACTTTCTGAATAAAAAAAATATATATATAAAATTTTTAGGGCCGGCAAAATCTTATTTTGATCTTTATTTTAAAGGAAAAATTAACACAAAAAATATATATATAATCAAAACCAGCTTGCTAAATATATATGGAAAACTTAAATTCCCTCTGGTTGATGAACAGACTGGAATATTCTCAGTATGTAGACTTCTGTTGCATGTCATGAAATAGTTATGGATTTTTTTCAACTTTCTCAGCTACGGGCAATGCCACCAACACTTTCAAGACATAAATGTTCCATCCTTAAATGTATTTTTCACTCATTGTTTTACTTTGAAATATGTTGCATTTTTCACTCTTTGGTTTAGTTTGGTGTATTTTTCACTCTTTGGATTACTTTTAAATTAGTTGAACATTTCTCATAGCTTTAATTGTGGATAAAAGGGAATAAATAGAAGTATAGCATTAATAACCTGACACATCTTATTTCAATATGTTCTGTGAAACATTTCTTAATTTCCTATGTTTCTTTGTTTGTTTGTTTCACTAAACATTGAACATCAGGTTCTCTAACCTGATTTGGAGTTTCTCAATTGCATTGTATTCTTAGATATAGGCAAGAGGGGATTTACTCTGCACTTGTATTTTAAAAGGTCCCAATATAAGAAAATTATATATATTCATAAACAAATATACAAATGGCACTCAATAATCACACAGTATGATATGAAACCTAAACCCCTACTTGGGATGACTAAGAAAAAAAATCATCGGGACATCTCCAGTCCTACTTTTTTCCCCCTTTTTATTGAATTTTATCGTTAACAAAATTATACACTGGCAATCATCACACTGTTGTCTATGTTCATGAGTTTTTCTGTATTTATCACTTTGTCTATGTATGACTATGGTCAGTCTCTATTTTGCTTGATAGTTCATCTTGTTCTTTAGCCCAGTGTTTTTAAAACAAAATACTCAATTGTTAAACAAGTTTGTGTGATGCTGTTACTGACATTGTAGACTGACATTGGTTACAGTATGGGGAGGATTTCAAGGGTTGAGGTGCTTAATTGTGGAAAAAAACACACAAATTAACTTGTTCATTATTGTTACTCTATTAGACTTAACAATCTGATTTTACATATTTTCTACTGTTTAGCATATGTATATATCCTGCAATATACTTTTTTAAAAATTTAATAAATCTTTATTGTTCAGATTATTACAATTGTTTCTCCTCCCCCCCCCCCATATCTCCCCTCCACCCGGTTCCCTCTCCACCCTCTGCCCTTACCTCCCCCCGCTGTCCTCATCCATAGGTGTATGATTTTGTCCAGTCTCTTCCCGTACCCCCCACACAGACACCCCTTTCCCCCTGAGAATTATCAATCCACTCCAATTCTATGCCCCTGATTCTATTATGTTCACCAGTTTATTCTGTTCTTCAGATTTTTAATTCACTTGACTTTTAGATTCACTTGTTGATAGGTATGTATTTGTTGTTCATAATTTTTATCTTTACTTTTTTCTTCTTTTTCCTCTTTTTAAATAATACCTTTCAGCTTTTCATATAATACTGGTTTGGTGGTGATGAACTCCTTTAGCTTTTTCTTATCTTTGAAGCTGTTTATCTGCCCTTCAATTCTGAATGATAATTTTGCTGGGTAGAGTAGTCTTGGTTGTAGGTTCTTGCTATTCATCACTTTGAATATTTCTTGCCACTCCCATCTGGCCTGCATACTTTCTGTTGAGAAATCAGCTGATAAATCGTATGGGTGCTCCCTTGTAAGTAACTAACTGTTTTTCTCTTGCTGCTTGTAAGATTCTCTCTTTGTCTTTTGCTCTTGGCATTTTAATTATGATATGTCTTGGTGTGGTCCTCTTTGGATTCCTTTTGTTTGGGGTTCTGTGTGCTTCCTGGACTTGTAAGTCTATTTCTTTCACCAGGTGGGGGAAGTTTTCAGTCATTATTTCTTCAAATAGGTTTTCAGCGTCTTGCTCTCTCTGTTCTTCTGGCACCCCCATAATTCTGATGTTGGTACGCTTGAAGTTGTCCCAGAGGCTTCTTACACTATCTTCAACTTTCTGAATTCTCTTCTTGCTTCTCTGGAGGAGTGTCTTTTGCCTCTTTGTATTCCAAATCTTTGACTTGATTCTTGCGTTCCTCTAGTCTGCTGTTGAGGAACACTTCTAAGTGTATAATATTTTTTATTTCAGTCAGTGTATGTTTGATTTCTAGTTGGTCCTTTTTCATATCCTTGAGGGTCTCATTAAATTTATTGGCCTTTTCCATGAAATTCTTGAAAAACCTTATAATCGTGGTTTTGAACTCTATGTCCATTCATTTGTTCTCCTCCATTTCTTTTGTTTGGGATCTTTTTCCTTGCCTCCTCATTTTTGCTGCTTCCTTGAGTTGGTTAGGGTAGCTTTGTATACTAGGTGTCCTATTGGTTTAACGGCTCAGCCTCCCAGTTACCTGAGGTGGACGCTCTTTGTGCACCCCTTAGTGGACTGTGTGTACAGCCTTGTTGTAGTTAAGTCTTGATTGTTGTTGGTGTCACTGGGAGGAATTGACCTCCAAGCCAATTAGCTGTGAGGACCCGCTGTGTCTCAGCTTTTCTGTGTTTGTTCTCCTTTCTTTTTCCTTCTTAGTTGTAAATCTACCATTCAGCCAGCTTTCCCGTGGTTCTGGGTGGTAGATGTTTTGTCTTTTAGTTATATTTTTGAAATTGTTGTGCATGGCAGCAGTTTAGTTGTTTAACTTTGCCGCCATCTTGGTTCCTCCTATATCCTGCAATATACTTTTTTCATCCACTGGGTTTTGGTCCATTTGAAAACATGAAGAGACAATTAATATTCCTAAAGATCACTTTCTAGGAGACTTCTGGATATTTTCTAATTCCTTTAATTTGCTCTTAAATTCCAAAGGAAACAATTGACAATTTTTTAAAAAATATAATTTTATTGATTTCAGGGAGGAAGGGAGATAGAGAAAGAGATAAAAACATCAATGCTGAGAGAGAATCATTGATCGGCTGTCTCCTGCACACCCCACACTAGGGATTGAGCCCACAATCTGGGCATGTGCCCTGACCAGAATGGAACCATGACCTCCTGGTTCATAGGTCGATGCTCAACCACTGAGCCATGATAGCTGGGCACAATTCACAATTTTTGAAGAAAATTGCCATTCAATATTAATATGATATGGAGCAATATAAATACAATAGGAATGATATTTACAATCTTATTCTGGCAGTAATATCTCTTGTCCTTAAAAAAGAAATCTGAGTCTTCTTTTTAATTTATTGTTATTTATTCATCATTAGCTCAAAAGTCATTCCAGTGTAAATTGACTATATACTTAGCCAATTGAATAGCAAAATATAAAATTGTGTAAGTCAATAATAAATATCCAGTAGTTGTGTACCATAAATCACAATACATTAATTAAAATTATGAAATAGGAATTTGAAGAAGATATTAGATAGATGACAAAGGACTGAACTATTAATGTTTTGTACTTGCCCTATTAATAATTTTTATGATAAATATTCTATATACACAGAATTCAATCTATATATATAAAAGCCTAAGCGACTGAATGACTGAATGACCAAATGACTGGTTGAACGGTCGCTATAATGCACACTGTCCACCAGGGGGCAGATGCTCAATGCAGGAGCTGCCCCCTGGTGGTCAGTGTGCTCCCACAGCCAACCACCCGTGGCCCCTCCCCCCAGCCAACCTCCCACCACCCCAATCACTGGTTAGGCTGATGGACCCCACCCATGCACAAATTTGTGCACTGGGCCTCTAGTAAGTTATAAATGTCAACATGCATCACAGTTGTTTATTATGTCAGATAATTTCTAAAGCATCATATAGATTTATAATATACATTTTATGTTATATATTTTTATCATTGCATTTTACAACCAGTTCTGTATTTGTAGGACATATTCTGAGTCATATTAAATATGTATTGAAAACAATTCATTTAAAGATACTAAGCATCTGTTCTTTTAATAGAAAGTTAAATAATTATAGAATTTAACATTTTATATTGCATTTAATTTAGGAGTGTTTTGAATACATTGATTTAAAACATAAAATATGCTAAAATGTTACTGCCTGTTTTCTTTTAGGAGTTCTGTGGTTTGATGTCTCACGTTTAAGTCTTTAATCCATTTTGAATTTATTCTTGTTTGTAGTATAAGAAGGTGGCCTAGTTTTATATTTCTGTATGTATCTGTCTGATTTTCCCAACATCACTATTGAAAAGAATATCTTTACCTGATTGTATGTTTTTGCCTCCTTTGTCAAATATTAGTTGACTATAAAAGTGGATTTATTTCTGGGCTCTCTTCTGTTCCATTGACTTATATGTCTGTTTTTATGGCAGTACCATACTACTATGGCCTTGTAGTATAGTTTGATATCAGGTAGCATGATTCCTCTAACTTCATTCTTCTTTCTTAAGATAGTTGTGGCTATTTGGGGTCTTTTGTGGTTCAATATAAATTTTGGATTACTAATTAAAATTAGTTCTTTGAAATGCATCATTGGTCCTTTGCTAGAAATTGTGTTGAATCTATAGATTGATTTGGGTAGTTCAGACATGTTAACAAGGATATGTACGATATTACCTTAGGAAATCCTTCTCTGAAGTCATATTTTTATGTATATTATTATTATTATTGAATAAAATACCACAAATGAATTATAGATGTGGACTAATGCTAACTGTTCATATATACTGAGTGGCCAGATTATTATGATCTCTGGCCACTCAGTGTGTATGTGTGTGTACACACACGTACATACACTAGAGGCCTGGTACACAAAATTTGTGCACGGCGGGGGTTGTGTCCCTCAGCCCAGCCTGCACCCTTTCCAATCTGGGACCCCTCAAGGGATGTCGGACTGCCCGTTTAGGCCTGATCCTGGTGGGATTGAGCCTAAACGGGCAGTCAGACATCCCTCTCACAATCCAGGACTCCTGGATCCCAACTGCTCACCTGCCTGCCTGCCTAATTACCCCTAACCACTTCTCCCTGCCAGCCTGATCACCCCCTAACCACTCTCGTGCTGGCCTGATCCATGCCTAACTGCTCCCCTGCCAGCCTGATTGTCCCTAACTGCCCTCCCCTGCAGGGCTGGGTCTCCCCCAACTGCCCTCCCCTGCAAGCCTGATTCCCCCAACTGCCCTCCCCTGCTGACCTGGTCCCCCCCAACTCCCCTCCCCTGCAGGCCTGGTTCCCCCAACTGTCCTCCACTGCAGGCCCGGTCCCCTCAACTGCCCTTCCCTGCAGGCCTGGTTCCCCCCAAGTGTCCTCTTTTTCAGGCCTGATCGCCCACAACTGCCCTCCCCTGCTGGCCATCTTGTGTCCACATGGGGGCGTCCATCTTTGACTACATGGGGCCAGCCATCTTGTGTTGGAGTGATGGTCAATTTGCATATTACCTCTTTATTAGATAGGATTAGAGGCTTGTGCATGAATTCGTGCATGGGTGGGGTCTGGCCAGCATGGCCAGGGGGAGGGGACATGGGTGGTTGGCCGGCCTGCTTGCTGGTCAAACTCTTGGTTGAGGGGACAATTTGCATATTGGCCTTTTATTATATAGGATATACACTGGCCAGATTATTATGCGTTCAGAGATCATAATAATCTGGCCACTCAGTGTATGTTATACAAGAATATTTAATATTTTTCTAAATAATTATAAGATTTTCAAGTAATATAAATTATATATACACATACAAGATTATGGTGGAGAAGCAAATCAGTTTACCATAAATCCTTATCAAAATCAATTATTACTTGAAAATAATAGCTATATCATCTTCAACTCTATGCACTAGACCAATTATAATTCCTAGGAACTTTACAATTATTGTTCTTCAAGTGTGTTTTATACTATGGGAGAAGTACCTACCCACAGTTTTGTAGTTTACCATGAGGGGAAAGTGCTCATTTTGTGCTTTCTGAAAGTGCAAACTAAATTATGCTAAAGATGTAAAATTGTGTCATCTACATGTAAATTGGTTTTGGAGCCTGAGGGAGGGATGAGTTTTGTATTTATTATGTTAAAATTCTATCACAGTGGATACTGGATTAGATTTTATTAAGTACAATAAAAACATCATGGTGTTTTTTTTGTGTGTGTGTGTTTTTTGGTTTTTTTTTTGCAGAAAATAAATTGAATTGCAGTAGATAATTAATTACTGAAACTCTTTAGTTCCTTCAAAATACAGTTATAAAAATAGTAAAAGTGTAATGTTTTGAATATTAAAGTATACAACCTCCTCACCTAATGAAGTTTTTAATCCTCTTGCTACTTCATTAATGAAGGTTTTAAATTTCAATTGTATCTTACAATGCTTTCAACCCTGAAACAGCAAATAAAACAAAATTGTTTTGACTTCTCTTTTGTCTGATCAAAAAGGGACATTACCATTGATGATTTCTTAAAAAAGGTCTTGATTTTAGAAGTCTTGAGAATTCTAATTGTAAAAACTTCTGTAAATAGAAGCAACATACTGATTTCTTGAAACTGAAAGAAAAGTATATTTTCTTGGATGAATATTTTAGCTAAAATTCTTCATATATACATATAATGAAACCAATTTAGCATAGGCTAATTGATATAAACAGCAGCTAAGTTCCTATGTCATCTTACCAACTTTATAAGGAAATAATGTTGAGGGAAAATATTATTCAAGGACCTGCTATATACATAATTTTAAGTACAAATTCACTCATTGGATTCTATAGATTTTATATCAGTTTGAATCTTTACTTAGTTTTCCAAAAGATCTTCTCATCTCTGGAATCATTATTTTAAATCTTATTTTTATTTAATTTTATTAAGAAACTTTCACAGCCTGTGTTACACTTTGTTATGCTGTATCAGACGTATTGAGTTAGTAAGTGACATATTATACATCAGTTAAAATTATAGTATCATTCTTTCCTTCACCCCAGAAAAAAAAATTGTTTACCTCTCTACCATATATTTGTGGTGTCCTGTGTGCTTAATAGGGCTATTTAGTAGGTTTTAGACTTTACCTGGATTGTGAATGTATTCAGAAATCTAGATATCACAGTACAAGATTTTTGGACACATTTAGCTATCAGATGTACCATGGCCTATATATCTCCCAATAGGGGTTGTTCCTATTATTTTACAATCTCTATCAGTTGGTAGACAGTAATAAATATCCTTTTTAGCCATGGTGCCTGAGCCACCAGAGAAAAATGAAAAAAACACGTTCAGTTACATATTATCCCAATAATAGTTCTCATAACTCATTTCTTTGGCTTGATTCTCTGGAAATACTCAGCCACTCGCCTTTAATGACATAGATTTCTTAGTGATTAGATATCCAATAGTCTCCTGGGAAAGGAATAAAGCCTGCTAAAAGCATTGATAATGGGCCAGTGCTACATTATAGTCATTATTCAGAGAGCATTTAATTGGATCCTTGGTACATCCCCAACTGTGCCACTCTCCTGGAATTCAGTTTCATCAAGTATCGCTATCTGGGTTGAAATAGTGATAATTATTTGGGTCATAATATTAAACCTTCAGAAATCTTGTTTTCCACCTGATTCAATACTGTAAATCCAGATCCTAGTATCCCCAAAGAGCCTTTGGTACCATAGAGACAGTGCTGATTAAGCCAAGGCATATATTTGCCACTGAACATGGATAACATTCATGTGGTTTGGGAAAATGTTCTGTATTCAAGAACATCATGTGTCCCATAATGGCCAACTGGACATATTTAACCCCCAATACAACTGGTTTTTGGGCAAACCATACGTTTCCCATAAATACTTATATCTGGAGAGGAGCTGTCTATAATTCTGTGTACCATCATACTTTAATTCATCTGACTCCACGCTATCTGTTATCAATTTACTCTTTCCTTAAATGAACTCCATCCACATCCATTTTTGACACATTTTTTTTAATGTTTGGCCAGTTTTCTTTCTCTCTCTCTTTCTCTCTCTCAGCCTCTCACTCAATCTCTCTCTCTCCTTTTCCAAGTTAAGCTGGCTAGAGCTTAATACATTTTAGTTACGTTTTCAAAGAACTATTGACATTATTTTCCTGTTTTCAATTTTATTTATGTTTGTTATTATTATTATTATTATTAATGTTCTGCTTGCTTAAGATGTAAATTGTCCTATATGTAATATACTAAGGCGAAGCTTAGGTTACTAATTTTGACTAATTCATCTTTTAATTATTTGGTGCTATAGATTGCCCTCTCTGCACTGCTTTTCTTTTCTCCAAGACATTTTCATAAATTTCATTTTAATTTTCATTTATTTCAGAATATATTCTTGAGACCTTTTCTTTGACCCATTTAGACTCATGTTGTTTAATCTCCATATATTTGGGCATATTCTAGGTATCTATTATTGATTTTTAGTTTAATTCCATTGTGGTCTGTGAGCATATGTTATATGATTCCTAGTCTTGTAATTTGCAAAGGTTTGTTTTGTGTTCCAAATGGATCATTTGATGAATGTTCCAGTGAGCTTTAGAAGAATGTGCATTCTGCCCTGTTGGCTGGGCAGTAAAGTGTGGGAGAGAGGAGGTATTTTATAATCTTAAAATTAAATCCCTGGGCGGCTACCTTCCCAAGTATTTGCTAGCTTTACTTTCACCCTTTGGGAGAACAAGAAGGCTATAGGGGTTGGAATAGAATAAATTTTCCTTCACCAGCTGGGATAAAAGTCTGGAAAAGTTTCTTTCTCTTGAGATTAGGTCTTTGTTATGGAGAAGGTGTTGACCATATTTCACAATGGTTACTCTTCCCCTTTCAGTACCAGCACCATGAGGGGGTTATTCTTGATTCCTTATCATGAAAACCTGGTGGGCTTTCTAGAGATCAAACCCACTAAAGTACATGGGCCTTCCTAAGACCAAAGCTCACAAGAGTTTCTCACTCTCAAGCTCGTCTACATATACTAGGTAGACTGCAACAGTTCATCAAAATTACCATTTAAATGTTTCTACCAGTTTATGACTCTGGCAGCTTCCGCTTCAAGTAAACAGATTGTGGCTATGATTCCTTGATTTTCCTGCCTCTCCATATTTTACTATAGTGTTTTTGTCTTGTTACTTTAGTTCTCTGATGAGTTTTTAAAAAATCATTATTTTTAATTTGTAGCTCGTTCTTGATGTAAGGACAAGAATCATGACATCCAAGTACTTATGATAGCTTAAACTAGAAGGCCTCATATCCACTTTTTAGTACACATTCATTTAACTAACTAATCCATGTGTCACCAGCTGTTTCAAGTAACAAGTGTTTCAGTTACCCATTACAACTTTCAATGAGGAAGCTGATCTGAGGTTGATAACCAATATGGTTTGTCCATTCAATATCATTTATTTGTGTATGTCTGTACATTGGTATCAATGAAATTCACACTTTGGTCAGAAGAAATATATGCAGATGGGTCTAGAGAGTTTTCTGTTTCAAACCTTTAAATGTAGTCTTTAAGTTTCCTTGTTTTATAAGGTAAGCTAATCCTAGAGTAGAACAAAGATAGTCCAAGTTAAAAAAACATTTGTAGACTCTTAAGGCTACTAGTAAATGTCCTGTGTAATCTACTTACCAGCCATGTAGCCATGTGGCAAACTTTATACATAGGAATTTTAGACATAGCTATTTTTGAACAAGTCCTTACCTTTTGACATTGGTGAAGTTTCTTGTTATAATACTAATTTTATCATGTGTAAGTGGAATTTGTGGCCTTTCAGCTCATTTTGCAGCTCATCATCACTTGCATGCTTGTTCATTTCATGAATCTCAGTAGCTAATTCTGATTTGATTTATGCCTTTGCCTTAGCTTTTCTATTTACTTCTGAGACTGCAAAAATGTTTTTGTTTGCTTATTTGTTGTTTAGTGGATTCATTCATTCTTACTCTGAATTCCAATAGAGATAGATATGTAGAAAATGCAAATAATCTTATAATAAGCTTCTAAATAAGTGTATTTACCTTGGGTTAAAATACAAACAACAACAACAACAAAACTGTCAAACAACCACCCTGTATTCCAGTTGGTATATTTTGTTCTCTCTTAGAAGTATGGATTATTAATGCTGAAGCAACTTTATATGTAAACTAGATTGAACAAATACTTGAATACGTTTTATAGAATGGAGCATCTTGGAGTTCCAGAATGTAAAGGAGTTTTTTTTTTGTGTGTATGTGTGTGTGTGTTTTTAAAGTGTATCAAAGTTGACACTAAAGCCAAGCCTGAAAGAGCTTCCTATGATGAAACTGGGACAATTTTGACAATAAAATGAATAACAGTAGTGTTGGATTTTATCCTGAAAAAAAATTTGACTGAAAAACAAATGAAGGAGACGAAACAAATCTTCTTTCGTGAAAAGTTCCAAATTATATGTTTATTTTATTTCTCCAGGATGCTTTCTCTCCCCTTGAATATATGGTAGACTTTGTGAAGTGCTTTCAAAGCAAGGATAGATTCCAGAAACCTTTTTATTTAAAGGGAATATTGTAAATATTTTAGGCTCTGCAGGCCAGAGACATCTTTAGGATCTACTCTGCTATTGTAAAAACATGCAAAAGCAGCCATACTACATAATGCATAAATTAATGGGTATGGCAATGTTCCAATAAAACTTTATTTTAAAAAAGAGGTGGAAAGCCTGATATGGCCGGTGGGCCACTGTTCTCAACCGTTGGAATAGAAAATGGAAAAGGAAAAATAGTTACTTGTCAGTATAGAAGCCTGTAAACAGTAACTTAACCAACAGTGACAAAGGTTAACATGAACAGTGGCAAGACATATAGATTTATGTAGCCCCTGAAAGGATGCAGTGAAATGGACACTTCACCTTTGTGATGTTCATCCCACAAAAACAATTTATGTCTAATGTCTAATAATGATAAATTTTCATAAAAAAATCCAAATTGAGTCACATTCTACAAATGAGCTTACTTTTACAGTTTAAAACTGGCAAGGTCATAAATAACAAATAGAGACCCAAAAACATACCTCTTAAAGTTCCCTGAACAATAACCCATTATATTCCAGTTTAAGTAAATTAATATCAGATTATTAAGATTATAATTTACTAGAGGCCCAATGTATGAAGTTCATGTAAGAGTAGGCCTTCCTTCCCCCAGCTGCTGGCACCGGCTTCCCTCTGGCTGCTGGCAGGCACCCTGGACCTGGGCTTCCCTTGCAGCCCTAGCTTTATCCGGAAGGTCATCCAGAAGGACGTCTGGTCTAATTAGCATATTATATTTTATTATATATATAATAAAAAGCTAATATGCAAATTGTCCCCTTGGAAGTTCGACTGCTTGCTATGATGTGTGCTGATCACCAGGGGTGGCACAGAACGAAGGAAGGCCTCAACTGGTAGCCAGCAGTCAGGGGAAGGAAGGCCCCGATCGGCCCTGATCACCAGTCAAGGCTAGGGAGGGATCCTACCTGTGCATGAATTTCATGCACCAGGCCTCTAATTATAGATAATGAAAAATGCTTGAATAGATATAGGATTTTAGAATAGTTTTAAAAATTTAGATAGGAGTAAGGATATGGGCCAAATAGCATCATGTAAGTAAAACATTTTGTGATTACACTTCAGACACTCTCATGGCATAAAGTTGAAAATGTCCCGCTCCACCTTAAATATCTCTGCCAGGCTGGGGCTTTAGTCAGATAATTTATAGAGATGGATAACAAACTATCAGGGATTTAACAAGGTAGCTTCCCAAATCACCTCAACCTTGTCTGATATGGGTAAGGATTAGGCAGGAATTGGGACAGGCTAAAGATAACCCATAGAAGAAAATGCACTGGACTAATGCTTTATTTTCCATTTTTCACCTTAGAATGCAATCAGACAAAACTTGCATTTTAAGGAATAGTATTCAATATTTAGCATTTTTCCATCAGGATATTGAATTTGCCTGCATACTGTCTTTAGTGTAGTGGAACTTGGATTTGATAACCTTCAAAAGTGAGTTTATGTGCTACAATGCTGATCATAATTCCTTGAAAAAACAATCACATGATTTAAGAATTTAATAACCCATAACACTAGACAGTGGCTCACACACCCGCTAAATTCAAGGTCCAACCCAGTCTGCGAAATGTTTGCCAACTCCATGGGCAGGAGTAAATAGGATTATCCCTTGAACTGTGAGAAATAAATGATTTCTTGCTGACAGTGCCACTGAACTGGAAGCCTAGGGACTCCTGAAACTGTTTGGGTTTGGACAAAATCACATTGTTCACTTAAGGATGCCGTTGGCCTCTATTCACAAAGTCATCAGAAAGAAATGTAAATTTGAATGGGGCTTTGAGCAGAAATAGGCATTAAATGCTTTATAAAGGTTTGTAGCCCAAGAATTCCCATTGGGATCTCATGACCTGGCTTTTCAGATAATTTTAAAGTGTTTGCAACTAGAAAGAACATGTGCTTTTGGCAGAAATTGAATAACGTTACTCAGCACAGACCACCAGGATTTTAGATTCAAAAGCTTCCTGATGCAACCATTCATTATAGTTCTTTGAAAGATAACTGCTAGTTTTTTATTGAACACTAGAGGCCTGGTGCATGAATTCATGCATGGATGGAGTCTGGCTAGGCTGCCCAGATGGGGGCCCATCAGGCAGGGCCAGCCATGGGGTCTAATGCTAGAAGCTATAGCTTTCCCCAGCTGGATCTAATTATACTTTAAGAATGGCCAAAGGAAAACCCACAACAGAACTGTTTTGCATTTCATGTGCCATGAGATGAAGTTGTTTGTGTGTTGTTTGTAAATGTATATCAAGATGGATGATGGCCCTTTAATGATTTTTGCGTTCTTGCCGGGGCTCTGCCCCCAGTTTCCCAATATGATCTTCATGTCTATTTGTTTAAAAGTTTTTCTCTCTTTGAATGTGCCTACCCTTCACTGTTGCTCCTGGCAGCCTGAGGGTCCTCTTCACCGCCCCTTTTAAAGAGAGATTGAAAGCTCACCCAATCTGCAAGGCACTGCAATTTCACAAAATCCCCACCCAGCCTCTCTACAGTCCTCAGCAAAGGGCTGCCATCTCGTTAATGCTTAGGTCACCTTTTTGGCTAACTTGGAAGGTCTCCTGGGGCTGCAGGCTGTGGAGGGAGAATTCTACACCTTGGCTGCAGTATTAGCAGAGCCCTCTAGAAACTCTGATTAGGGACAGATAATTATTTTCTTGTGCTTTCACTAAATGCACATGCACCAGGGAACCAGGCAGTGATTTAGGGGTGTTGGGGGCCACTTGGGGGCGGGGCCATGGTAGTTCTGGTCATTCCACCGTTCTATTGCTGGGCTTTTATTATATAGGATTTGTAGAAGATTCCCCCCACTATGGAAGAATACAAAGTAATCCTGAGACAGGTAATACCTCAAGTGTTTTGGGTAATGTAAGGGCAACATTCATGTACAAAAGAAGCTGCTCAGCAGAGCTCACTGGTAAAATGGAAATGGTTTATTCATGATTGTTAAACAAAGAGAAGATCAGGGTGAATTCACCACATCCAGGAACAAAGTGCCTGAAGGGTCATGACAGAGCCCTCTGAGAATAGTAGGTTTATATCCTCAGAACAGTGTTTATATATTAACCTAAAATTGATACTGAGCCTTATGGAAAGGTAGAGTGGTCAAAATGGAGCCAGGATAACAAGACCATTTTTAAAAATTTCCTTTGTGCTACTCTAGTTATAGAATTTTGAAGAAGGTAGATTTCATTGAAAACCTATAAATAGACTTGTGAGGTGGACTGTTAAGAAAGGCTATTGACTGAAATTCACAGTGAATTTCTTATGAAAAAAGCAACCAGAGAGAATACAATTAAAACTTTGAGTGACTTGAATTTGGGTGGTGAAAACACAATGTGATATACAGATGATGTGTTATAGAATTTTAACACTTAACACTTGAAAACTATACAACGTTATTAACCAATTTCACCCCAATGAATTCAATAAAATTAAAAATATTGTTTTACATGGGGAGTGATAAAAAATATTATGAAATAATAAATTACCTCTCATCATAGCCCACCTGGATATATTTTGTCTGATGAAGCACTTAATTGCATTTTTTACTTTATTATTTTATTACCATGAATAAAAAAACATCAACATATGTTGAGTTAGTTATCAACATATAAATCATAGTATTGATAATGAAATATTTGACAATGTGCATTCATTACTAAACAAACTTCACTATGTACTGTAAAGTCACCCCTTATTGACATATTAGGGCCAACAGAGTGCAGCCCCCTTACCAAATGGAGAAAACAGTTCTGTAATTCTACCTGCCAAATCCTACTACATTTTCCTGGAAACTGATGCTACTACTATTCATGTATAAATAGTACAGACTAGCCAAGTCAAATTAACAACAGCAACAAAATAAAAAATACCAGTTGTTGAAGTTGGGGCCTATGGTTTAATTAGTAATAAAGAAAAATTGGAAGAATTTGTGGCAAAAGGAAATGACTCACAGGTGGATTATCATCCACAAGTAGGTAGATATATTCCCAAGATCACATCTCATAGCAATAAAATAATACTCAGTTATGTCTTTCAGTCTGGTACTAACAGATGACTAATGCTGAGAGAGTTGCCTCATATTTTTTTTTCTAAAGAGAGAAGAAGCTGGGCTTATTCCAATTTGTAGCTGGGAATAAGGACTCCACCTGGGTAATCAGAAGGAAATATGAGATGTGGCACCTTTGTATTTAGCTGACCAATAGTTGGTCAGCTCAAGCTACCATTTGAGTTAAAACATTTGAGATTTTTCACTATTTTGGGTTCTTTTTCCATATTCTGTTCTCAGAGAAATACTACCACTAAAGTGTGTAGGTTAGGAGTTGCTTTAGCATTTATTCACCATGGCTCTGAATCATGATGACATGTTGCTGAGATAGATTCCTGGATTTCATGGGAAGCAGATTGCTGCTATACATGCCTGGTATATTGGAGCTTGATTTACTTCTTCAAATATATAAAACAGGAGTGTGGAAGGAATATCTGAAAGGGAAGCTGTTACAGAACTTGCATAGACCAAGGGGGAGTGGCCCGAAGGGCGGTATGGTGGCCACATAACATTATTAGCTCTCTTATGAAGCTTCCAAGGGTTCACTTGTGGGAAATATAATGGCACACCGAGACTGAGCACTACTAGAGGCTACAGTATCCCCAGTTGACTGTTACATGAAGGTCCCATGATGCCAAAATTTTAAACCTACTCTCAGGCTACCATGTCAAGCAAAAACTACATTCATGGAGAAAAGTCATAATTAAAGAGACTTGCTTAATTAAACAGGGAAAGTTGCTGGTTTAGAAGTAATTTTTATATTAAGGAAGCAAATATTTACCTACTACCTACCATGTGCCTGGTGCTGTACTAGAATTTGAGGTTACAAAGACATTGTAGTAGAAGCTCTGATACCCCTCCCATATCCCCATGGCAATCACTAAGCCTCTGACATCCATAAGCTCTTTTCTAAGATATTGGCCACAGTTGGAATTCACCTTGGGAGAATAATAAGAAATATAAAAGGACTAATGTGTCACCAAGCTGATTTAATACTACGATTGTCAATAATGCCTGAAGAGAGCTGCAAGCTCACCCAGGAGGGACGATTGAATATTTAATCACTCAAGAATGTTATGTAGTTCAGAGTTGATTTACAGCTGAAGTGGGAATGTTCTATCTTTATCTCTGGGGATGCCTGCATATCTGATTTTTGACTCTTGGCCAAGATAAGTGCAGAGATATTTATGATGTGCTGTTAAAGTCTGAAACTCCCTGTTGATACCCAAGTTAGCTTCATTATTGATGACTTGCATCTGGGCAGGAGAGTCTGAAAACCATCCCTTGGCTAATTAAAGAACCACTGAGAGCTTTTTCTGGCTATTCTCTCGAGGTCAAGATTCTTGGCAGTGTAAGCCAGAAGCTCTGTGCAGTAGTCCTAGGTGCACAAGGTTTGGACCCATGTAGTGCTTGTGATAAGGAATGTCTGTAGGACACCTGATGCTTGTCTGAACTCTCTCACTACACTGTATCCTTCAACCTTTACTTGAAAACCTCATATGAATGTACTCTTCGGTCTGACGAGACCCCTTTCAAATATCTAAACTTGGAAAATAATGCAAATGTCCCTATAGATCAAGGCACGCATATATGGGATGATGACACTGGACACTGTGGCCTCATCTTTGTTCTTTAATGACATAGACACTAGCCCAGCCAGTGTTTCTTGGTGGTTGATCATTGGCCAATGAACCAGGAGGTCGAGGTTCAATTCCCAGTCAGGGTACATACAGACTCCATCCCCAGTACGGGCATGCAGAAAGCAGCTGATCAATGATTCTCACTCATCATTGATGTTTCTCTCTCTCTTTCCCTTACTCTCTCTGAAATCAATAAAAACATATTTTAAAAAATAATAACATAAACATTATAAATACAGTGGAAATATATCCTTCCTGTGGTGGGAAAAAACATAAATTATCAACACACTCTTTTTAGGGGTCGTAAGGGGAATATTACATAATGATATTTGGAAGCTGAAGTCACTAAAAACCTATACTATGATACCTAGGGTAGTTTTATTTATAAAGAAATGAGATTAAAAATTTACTGAATGTCATCTTTTAGTTACATTCCCTGTCACTGAGGATGGGTGTTAAATAGAGTAGAGATATTTCTGTTGGGAAGGAATGAAATGATACTATAATTTACTAATGTGCGGCATGTAAAAAAATAGTATTATTGAATTCTTCTTATTGCTGAGATTTCTTCCAGCTCTCTGAGATCCTACACTTCCTGGGACTTTATTGTGTGCTCTCTCCTTTGATCCCCTGTGTTACTCCAATAGTGTTTCCTTCTTGTACTTTTTAAATTATAGTTCCTATTCTTTGTGACTACTTTTCATATTCCTGTAACGAGAGAAATCTGTTTATTTGTGTACTGATAATTTTACAAGCTTAAAATAGTATTAGCACATAGATGGAGATATGCCCTGAAAACATTTCTTGAATGAAAGAGTTGAATAAATCTGAGTAGAAACTTAATCTGTGTAGTATTGAATAACCAGCATGTGTTGAATGCATGACTTTGTCATGTTTTTTATGTGACAATAAATGTAATGGTAAAAAAAAAAAAAAGAATGTGTATCCAACAATTATAATAAGCACAACTGGGAAAATAGAACAAATTGAAAAACTACTGGACTGAAACCTTCAATATATATTTTTTGTTTGATTTATTTTTTTCCCTTAATGTTACTGGAAATGGTGCTGCACAGCAACATTTAGAGTGTGGTTCTCAAACTTGACTGCACATTAGAACCAGCTGGGGGTGTTTTAAAAATCCCAATGTCCAAGCCACACCGTATACCAATTAAACTAGATTTCCTGGGGATTGGACTCCAGCTCAGTAGTTCCTAAGGCTCTCTAGTTGATTCCAATGTGCAGTCAAGCTTTAGATTTAGAACCAGGGCCTTGGAACCTTGCCATCCAACCATGCCAAAATCTGATTCATGAATTTTTATGTTAAAGGTATGTGTTTGTCAAATATTGAAAAGTTTTTCCTTCCTAATATAATGAAAAGGTACAGTATTTTAAAATTTTTTTAAATTTTATTTTATTGTTTAAAGTATTACATATAGTAGTACATATATCTCCTTTTTCCCCCCATAGGCCTTCCCCCAGACTCCCCTACCCCCTGTCACATGCCCTCATCCCACACCCCCGCCCCAGTGTCTTGTGTCCATTGGTTGTGCTTATAAGCATGCATACAAGTCCTTTGGTTGATCTCTTTCCCTGCCTCCCCAACACTCCCCAGCCTTCCTGCTGTAATTTGACAGTCTGTTCGGTGCTTTATTGCCTCTGTGTCTATCTTTTTGTTCATCAGGTTATGGTGTTCTTTATTTTCCATAAAAGAGTGAGATCATGTGGTATTTTTCTTTCATTGCCTGGCTTATTGCACTTAACATAATGCTCTCCAGGCTCATCCATGCTGCTGCAAATGGGAATAATTTCTTCTTTTTTATAGCAGCGTAGTATTCCATTGTGTAGATGTACCACAGTTTTCTAATCCTCTCATCTGCTGATGGGCATTTAGGCTGTTTCCAAATCTTAGCTATGGTGAATTGTGCTGCTATGAACATAGGGGTGCATATATCCTTGCTGATTGGTGTTTCTAGTTTCTTGGGATATATTCCTAGAAGTGGGATTACTGGGTCAAATGGGAGTTCCATTTTTAGTTTTTTGAGGAAACTCCATACTGTTCTCCACAGTGGCTGCACCAATCTGCATTCCCACCAGCAGTCTACGAGGGTTCCTTTTTCTCCACATCCTTGCCAGCTCTTGTCTTTTGTTGATTTGTTGATGATAGCCATTCTGACAGGTGTGAGATGGTACCGCATTGTTGTTTTGATTTGCATCTCTCGGATAATTAGTGACTTTGAGCATGTTTTCATATGCCTCTTGGCCTTCCTTCTGTCTTCTTTAGAAAAGATTCTATAGGTCCGTTGCCCATTTTTTTATTGGATCATTTATCTTCCTTTTATTAAGTTTTATAAGTTCCCTGTAGATGTTGGAGATTAAACCTTTATCAGTGATAACATTTGCAAATATGTTCTCCCATACAGTGGGCTTTCTTGTTGTTTTGTTTATGGTTTCTTTTGCTGTGCAAAAGCTTTTTATTTTGATGTAGTCCCATTTGTTTATTTTCTCTTTAGTTTCCATTGCCCTAGGAGCAGTATCGGTGAAGAAATTGCTTCGCATATGTCTGAGATTTCTCTGCCTGTGGATTCCTCTAGTATTTTTATGGTTTCCCGTCTTATGTTTAAGTCCTTTATCCATTTTGAGTTTATTTTTGTGTATGGTGTAAGTTGGTGGTCTAGTTTCATTTTTTTGCATGTATCTGTCCAATTTTCCCAACACCATTTATTGAAGAGACTGTCTTTACTCCATTGTATGTTCATGCCTCCTTTGTCAAATATTAATTGAGCATAGTGGTTTGGGTTGGTATCTGGGTTCTCTATTCTATTCCATTGGTCTATGTGTCTTTTCTTGTGCCAGTACCAGGCTGTTCTAAGAACAGTGGCTTTGTAATACAGCTTGAGATCTGGTGTTGAGATCCCCCCTACTTTGTTCTTCTTTCTCAGGATTGCTGCAGCTATTTGGGGTCTTTTTTTATACCAGGTGAATTTTTGGAGAGTTCTTTCTAGGTCTGTGAAATATGCTGTTGTTATTTTAATGGGGAGTGCATTGAATCTATAGATTGCTTTGGGTAGTATGGACATTTTAATGATGTTGATTCTACCAATCCATGAACATGGTATGTTCTTCCATCTGTTTACGTCTTCCTCTATCTCTTTTTTCAGTGTCCTGTAGTTTTGCGCGTATAAATCTTTTACCTCCTTAGTTAAGTTTATTCCTAGGTATTTTAATTTTTTTGGTGCAATGGTAAATGGAATTGCTTTTTTAGTCTCTCTTTCTGTAAGTTCATTATCGGTGTATAGAAATGCCATAGATATCTTGGTGTTAATTTTGTTTCCTGCTACATTGCCGAATTCATTTATTAAGTCTAATAGTTTTTTGATGGAGTCTTTTGGGTTTTTAATGTACAATATCATGTCATCTGCAAATAAAGACAGCTTTACTTCTTCTTTTCCAATTTGGATGCCTTTTATTTCTTCTTCTTGTCTAATTGCAATGGCTAAAACTTCCAGTACTATGTTGAACAAGAGTGGTGAGAGTGGGCATCCCTGTCTTGTTCCTGTTCTTAGGGGAAATGGTTTTAGTTTTTGCCCATTGAGTATGATGTTAGTTGTGGATTTATCATATATGGCTTTTATTATGTTGAGGTATGATCCTTCTATTCCCACCTTTCTGAGAGTTTTTATCAAGAAGGGGTGTTGGATTTTGTCAAATGCTTTTTCTGCATCAATTGATATGACTATGTGATTTTTATCTCTCAATTTGTTTATGTGATGTATCACATTTATTGACTTGCGGATATCATACCATCCTTGCATCCCTGGGATAAATCCTACTTGGTCATGGTGTATGATCTGTCTGATGTAATGCTGAATCCCATTTGCTAGAATTTTTTTTGAGGATTTTGGCATCTATGTTCATGAGGGATATTGGCCTGTAATTCACTTTCATTGTGTTGTCTTTATCTGGTTTTATTATTAGGGTGATGCTGGCTTCATAGAATGAGCTTGGAAGTGTTCCTTCCTCTTGGATTTTTTGGAATAGTCTGAGGAGGATAGGTTTTAGTTCTTCCTTGAATGTTTGGTAAAACTCCCCTGTGAAACCGTCTGGCCCTGGGCTTTTGTTTGCTGGAAGCTTTTTGATGACTGCTTCAATTTCTTCCAGAGTTATTGGCCTATTGAGATGTTTAGGTTCTTCCTGATTGAGTTTTGGAAGGTTGTATTTTTCTAGGAATATGTCCATTTCCTCCAGGTTGTCCAGTTTGTTGGAATAGAGTTGTTCATAGTATTTTTAAACAATCTTTTGTATTTTGGTGGAGTCTGTTGTTATTTCTCCTCTTTCATTTCTGATTTTGTTTATTTGGGTCATCTCTCTTTGCTTGTTGGTGATCCTGGCTAGAGGTTCATCAATCTTGTTTATCCTTTCAAAGAACCAGCTCTTGGTTTTGTTGATCTTTTGTATTTTTTTTTGGTCTCTATGTCGTTTATCTCCACTTTGATCTTTATTATTTCCTTCCTTCTGCTTACACTGGGCTTCTCTTGTTGCTCTCTTTCTAATTCTCTGAGTTGTAGGGTTAGGTAATTTATTACATTGTTTCTTGTTTTTTGCAGTAGGCTTCTTTCTTCTTTCTGGATTGCTCCCTTTAGTATTATGAAGTGGCCTTCCTTATCTCTTTTTATGTCTTTCACTTTGAAGATCTAATTTGTCAGATATAAGTATTGCTACCCCAGCTTTATTTTCATTTCCATTCGCCTGAAAAAATTTTTTCCATCCATTCACCATCAGTCTGTGTGCATCTTTTTTTCTGAGGTGGTTTTCCTGTATACAGCAGATATATGGGTCATGTTTTCTTATCCACTCAGTTACTCTATGTCTTTTGATTGGGGCATTTAATCCATTTACATTTAAAGTTATTATTGATAGGTACTTGTTTGTCACCATTTTTATTCTTTACCCCTGTGTTCCTTCTTCACTTCCTATTTCTTCTTTTTACAGCAGACCCTTCAGCATTTCTTGCATTGCTGGTTTGGTGGTAATAAACTCCCTTAGTCCTTTTTTGTCTATGAAGCTCCTGATTCCACCTTCAATTTTGAATGATAGCCTTGCTGGGTATAGTATTCTTGGATTCAGTCCCTTGCTTTTTATCACTTTGTATATTTCATTCCATTCTCTTCTGGCCTGGTGTGTTTCTGTTGAGAAATCAGTTTATATTCTAATAGAAGATCCTTTGTAGGTAACTTTCTGTCTCTCTCTGGCAGCCTTTAAGAATCTTACTTTGTTGTTGGTGTTTGCCAATTTAATTACGATGTGTCTTGGTGTCGGTCTTTTGGGGTTCAACTTTTTTGGAACTCTTTGTACTTCTTGGACTTGCATAGTTTTTTTCTTGCCAATATCAGGGAAGTTTTCTGTCATTATTTCTTCAAACAGGTTTTCTGTTCCTTGTTTCACTTCCTCTCCTTCTGGGACCCCTATTATGCGAATGTTGTTCTGTTTTGTGTTGTCCCAAAGCTTCCTTAGGCTCTCCTCTTGCTTTTTAAGTCTTTTTTTTTTCCAGTTTCTGCTGTGTTTGTGTGTTTTTTCCTACCTTGTCTTCTAATTCACTGATGCGGTCCTCAGCCTCTTCTAGTCTACTGTTTAAGCCTTCCATTGTCTTCTTTATTGCAGCTATGTTGTTCTTCATCTCCTCTTGGTTCCCTTTCATGTTGGTGACATGATATATGGGCTCAGGGTACCTGCCCTTTGGAAATGTGCGTGTCTGTGGTGGTGAGTTTGCCAGCTCAGAGCTCTGAAGCACTTTGAGGGGCCCTGGCACTGAAGTTACACAGCTGGGGTGTCTGGGGGCAGTTATTCAGGCAGAGGAAATTCAGAATTTCTACTGTGAGGCAGCGTGCCCTTGTCTGTACAGAATCACACCGGCGGGGGCTCCCAGTGGCTCCCAGGCACTGCCTATGGAGCGGTGTGCCCTGGATGCCTGTGTGGCTGGAAATGCGCGAAAGAAAGTGGTGTCCGGAGTTCTGTGGCTGGGGAGGGGGAAGATGCACTTACTGCTTCGGGAACGGTGCACCTTTGGAGGTGGCGGTCCCAGGGTCCACGAGTCTGGAGCTGGGGTAGCAGGATTTTGGCTGGAGTGGCTGCTGGGTGGCAGGCAGGGTCAAAGTCCTGTCTGGGTGGTGGTGCTGATGAGTTTCTAAAAAAGGCTGTTCTCCCCTTCAAGATGGCGTGGGCTCTGTGCTGGAGTTCCGCAGTCTGGGGAGTGCCCGCAGCGGTGGTAGTCTCTCCTTGTCCAAGAGAGCCTGTCTGCCAGTTCCTGCTGTTCCTGCGAGATTTAACTGTCCCTTACTCACTCACTCACACACACACCACACACATCCACACACTCACCTTTCATACCCTCACTCACTCTCCCTCACCTCTGTCCTGCCAGTCACCATCTTTTTTTTTCTCTGAAACCTTCAATATTTTTGAAATATTTTACTGTATGGCTCAGTTTCCAAGAAAGTTTTTCTTTTATTATAAAGAAACTTTAAAAATTTTACTGTTTCAGATTGTAATAAGAATACAAGCTCAAGCTAGCCAGATAGTATAATGTGAAATTAATGTGAGGGAGAGAAGGATTATACTAAAATAGAATTGCAAAGATTTATGAATTTATATCAATGGAAATTTGGGAAATAATTGTGGGACTGGATTTTAAGGTACTTGGCCAAAGAGAATGAACCATAATTTTAGTTTGAATGAAACATATAAATCTGAATCAAATTCTCACCCCAGATAACTATACTGAGAGGCCAGAAATCCCCTGATACAATACAGAGGAAAAATAATTGCCTTTTAGTGATGCATTATTTTTACTCACTTCCTCATATATCCTTCCACAGAGTCCTAAAGATTTGCCTTCACTCAATCCATGAAATACAACAAAGTCTATATGGTTTCTCTAGATTTGGAGTGCTAGTGGGAAGAGCTGCAAATAAAATGGCTTTGTTTCCTTATCCTTCAGCAAGAATAAGGAAAACTCATCACAAAATTGAATCATCAGATACAAACTAGGGATACTTATCAAAATAAGCATCAAGGTGGTGTAGAAATGAGTTCTAATGTAATGGTCTAATCCAGTGATTCTCATTTGTTTAATAGGCAAGTGACTCACCTGTATATAATGTTAAGATGCAGATTCATATTAGGTAGGTCCGAGGTGGATTCTGAGATTCAGCATTTCTAATAGATTCCAGATGATGCCCAGCTGCTTATCAATGGAATGACATATTAGAGTATCTCAACTAAAGTCTCACTTTAAATCTGTCTAATTTAAGCATCTAACTTAAAATCTGTATGAAGTTAGTAAGTTTTTGAGAAATAATATTGATAGGCAATACATCAAAGTCTTGCTTGATTTATATAATAAATCTTAAACAACTATGTTTCAGGTCCAATGAACAACATCTGGCATTATTCTCCATGCCAATGCTAACATGTACAATTTAATATTCAGCAGTCCTGACCTCATCCAACTTCCAGAACTAATGAACATATATAGAGGATGGTATATATAGAGGATGGCATCTCAAATGAAAAGAAGGCAGATTCCCTGTTATAATCCCCCAAGTTAATAGCATATGTTCTCCTACTTTCCCTTATTGATATCCATGGCCATCTATTGTGGAAAGGGAAATCTCCAACTTTTTAGAGACTATGAAGTCCCTATTTATGTGAACTTTAATCTCTAAGGGCCCAGAAGCATCACAATCCAGTATTCAGAGTGGGGGCCAGGAATGTACTAGTAGGTGATTAATGTGTTTGTATCTGAATTGACTTCACAGTAGGTCCACTGGGTCCCAGAACTCATTGTGCAGTTATTTCCCTAGGTCCTGAATCTAAGATTAGATTTGCTGTCCTCAGCAACTGGAACAATTCCCACAATGCCTTTCTAACCTATGAAGAAAGACCTCTCATTGTAGGAAAACCCAGCTGAAAGCCATTGTACTCCCCGCATCTTTGCCAGTTAGTTCATTAAAAGAAAGGCTGAATCCTTGGGGAAATGGCAAAGAGCAAAGCCATCATCAAGGATTTGAAAGAAAGTTCTCAGTTGATATTGTACCAAAAATGCTAATACTCTTATAAAATAATGTGTTATTATTCTGTCTAATTGGATGATGAATTTAACTGAAGTTGCTATTCTAGGTGTAATAGCCTTACTAACAAAAATTTAAAAGTTTGGCAGTATGTGCAGCTATTGATTTGATAAAGCAACTTCCCTTCATGCTGATAAAATTATATATATATATATAAATATATATATATATATATATATATATATATATATAAAATTTTATCAGCATGAAGGGAAGTTGCTTTATCAAATCAATATATATAAATTTTTAAATATGTATATATAATATATTCACTATGAACAGTAGTATGGCTTTACCATTTTCTCTCAAGGTAGTCCAACTTCTGCATTTTTGCTGCAAACTAATATAAAGATTATGGTTATGCTGGCAAAAATGCCTGGACATCATGAAGTAGCAGGTATTTTAAATGTCTTCTTAAAATTCATGTATATTTGATGGTGGGAGATAAATTCCACTGAAATTCACAGTTGGTAATACCAGAGAGGGATTTGGGAGTCCAAACATCTAGGGATGATATATTGCTTACAAACTGAAGGAAAAGTTGCTATACTTATAGCACTTTACTACCCAGAATGAGAAATAGCCCTTTGTGGGCCACACATCTATTCTTTCCACCAGTGCAATTTAATATTCAGCAGTCCTGAATATTTTCAGTTTACAGTTGTGAGTATGCATAACACAGAGTTTATTCTTGCCTTATTATTTAATTGTATTATTTTCCATTAGAACAACTGTAAACCTACTTTTGCCCCACTCTGTATATTACTTCATTGCTATTCCTTATAACCAGTTGATGCACATTCACAGAACAAAAATACAAATAAGTGCAGTCCAAAATCTGATGTATTAAAAGCTTTAAATAACATGTAGATACCAGAAAGAAGTGGATCATCATGATATTAATACCCACTCACTACTGGCAGTGAAGGAACATAGAGACAGAAAATTCCCCTCCAGAAGTCAACCCTAAAGGCTGTGAATCTAGTTTTCACCTTCACGCAGGAAGAGAAAGAGATTGAGGTTAGCACTTCTACTGATTCTTTTTCAGTTCCAATACTCTGGTTAGATAGGCAAAGATTACTAAGAAGTAAATTGAAGGATGCTTAAAAAGGAGATTTGTGAAACTTTTGTGAAATTACCTCAAAATAAGAGCAAATCCAGAAGATACTGTTTTTTATGTAAGTGTACAGAAGACTTCTATGGCAGAAAGGCTTCTTAATAACCAGAATGCCACAATGACCAATTCTGTAGATGTTAAGCATCCATTTTCCAAGAGTGTCCCATGATTTTTTTTGGTCTCATAAACAAAGTGGTGCAGTATTAAGGATAGAGAATATGTATGAGTTTAACAATATGACGTTCCCCTTCTGAATCTAACCTAGTGCCTTATCTTCTGAGTGCTCTATTTACCTGTGAAAGCATCTTCGCCTAAACTCCCAGTATGTTCCTTCTCACAAGGAAAAGACTAACTAGTTATATGCTGGAATAATATTTACCATGGATTCTTTTAGGAAGAACTCTTTCAGTTGCAACATGCAATTACATAATCACAAAATTAAAAATTCCATGAATGATCCTAATTTCAAGTATACATGTTTCCAGGTGCTCAATCAATGTCATCAGAAGTTCATATATTTCATCTCATGGTTACTGATTTCATTCTTGGCATCTCTTCAGGTACAGCTAAAAAGGATCAGTGAGTGTCAGCTTACACAGTACTTCCAAGTTGAAGATCACTGATAAGGTCTGAAATTCTTCCTACTGTGTCACTGATTTCTGTGGCTGCTTGTGTCATGTCTCTAACTTTGTGGACGAGAGACAGTTTCAAGCTGTGACCATTGCCTTACCCTTGAGCTGGACCCAGGCTAGAAGGGGGTATTGCTTCCTGCTAACATCCCTTGAAGACTATGTAACCGTATGGATATCATCATTGGCTCAGTAGCTGACCTTAGAGAGCAGCAACTGCCCATTTGGATATAATCCCTTGTGAGTTTAGGATGCAGTCTTGTAGGATGGAGTTGAGGAGTTGAACCAATGATCAATGCATGGTTGTATTTCCCCTGCCAATAGAATGTGAGAGCCTGGGAAAATAAGGGTATACTAGGAGTTGCAGTTGGTGCCAATAATGGTTATACTTAATGACCACTAAATATTTTGTTTCCTCTCTGTTATATAACAAATGATTTAAATCATAAATAAGCAAACCGAATCTCTAGAGCTACTCCAGGCTTCTGTCTGTTTTGTAAATAAAGTTTTATTTGAACACAACCACACCCAGTCATTTACATATTGATTGGTTTTATCCTAATACAACAGAATTAAGTAGTTATGACGGAGACCATACAGCCTGTAGTGCTTAATGTATTCACTATCTGGATACTTACAGAAAAAGTTTGCCAAATCCTGATTTAAAATTTAAAAAGTCAAATGATGAGTGCACCCCTGAACCTTTAATTATCCCATTAAGGTGGAATTTAAGAAGATCACATATACATTTTGAACATGAGCAAAAAGGGTTTATACTATTTTCTGTCATCAAGAGGAATCAAAATTTCAGTAATACACTGAGGACCAGAAAATATACCATTGAAAATCCAGGGAACCTCAGATGGATAGTAACAGAGACTGGTAGTAAATTCATGGCAACTGTGATTCTATAGAAAGAAACTTCTGAAGTCTCAGGTACCTACAAATTATGGAAAAGAAACACTCACCAGATATAACACACCAGAAATCTGAATAGTAGATCAAAATAAAATGAATATGGAAAGTGATGGAGGAGAAAAGTCATAAATCCTAGCTACATGCTACCTTCTCAACAAGATGCAAAATTATCTCTACCTCTCTATGTTCTACCATCATTGTTCTGCTTAACAAAAATACAAACAAAAAATATTTTTCTTTGATCTTGTTGGTTGTTTCGAGGTTTGTTCTTTGCCTGATCTGAACTTGAAGCAGCAGTTTCAGGTGGTCAAGTCTTTTCTGTTGCACTTCCATATGGCATAGTTGGAATAGCAACAAAGGGATTGCCTGCAGAAAGTGGAGAGTGTCAAATTCCAATTGTGTCTCCTGGGCCACAATGCACGTTGATGGCCTACAACCTCACACCTCTGCGAAGAGCCACTGTGGAGTGTGTGAAAGATCAGTTTGGCTTCATTAACTATGAAGGAGGAGACAGCAAGAAGCTCTTTTTCCATGTGAAAGATGTTTAGGTTGGCATTGAACTACAGGAGATGAGGTGGAATTTTTGGTGATTCTTAATCAGCGCACTGGCAAGTGCAGCACTTGTAATGTTTGGCGAGTCTGTGAGGGCCCCAAAGCTATTGCAGCTTCACGACCTGATAGGTTGGTCAATCGCTTGAGGAACATCACCCTGGATGATGCCAGTGCTCCTGGCCTAATGGTTCTTCCTCAGCCAAGGGGACCAGATAACTCAATGGGATTTGGTGTAGAAAGAAAGATCTGTCAGGCTGTTGTCATTGACTAACCACATCCACAAAGCACATAATTAATCCATGATGATCCACTTGGGAGGATTCTGGTGAAGGGTTCTGAATATCTCCCTCTTCATCCCTCCCCAAATCTAGAATACTTATTCTATTGAGTTATTATACCAGTTTTAACACCTTCCTCATGTTATATTTAAAATAAATAAAACCATTTTAAAATAAAAAAATATATATATATTTTCTATCTCCCCTGACTACTTTTATATATATATATATTTATATATATATATAAATATATATATATAGTTAAATTTATTATTCATTTTAAAGTATCAGAATATGAATCTAAGACCATACCAGTACTATTACTAAGGGAAACGGGTAACTCCTTTAATGGAAGACTGGACACAAGGCATTGCTGTGGGACCATAGCAATTGTTTGTGTCCCACTGAGGAAAATGTTGTTTTGTTTTGTTTTGTTTTTAAATTGAATTTATTGGTGACCTTGGTTAAAAAACTATATAAGTTTCAGGTGTACAATTGTATAATATATCACCTATACGTTATATTGTGTGTTCACTACTCAAAGTTGTTTGTTCACCACTCCAAGTCGTCTCTTTCCATTACTATTTATTATTTAGCCGCCTTTATGCTCTCTTAACTCTCACCACCCCACTTTTCCTCTATTTTTTTTAATCAAAAAGTTGTATTAAATTCAAGTTTGGCATTGTTAGATTTCAGTCAGTGAAAATAGTGCACGTGACTGTGAAAAAAGAAGTCAAGTAGTGGATTCTGATAGCAATCACATTTCTTTGGAAACCTCTATCTTTTTCTCTTCTGGTAATTATATTTTGTGGAAATGCTTGTCCTCTGTACTCACTACTCTGTTTTCCTGTTCATCTTTAATGCCTGCTTCACCACACACACAGGCTTTCTCTCTATAAGAAGAATTCAACGTTTGTAACATAACACAAATAAAGAATAACAAGGGTCAGAATAATTTAGTAGTGCAGCCTAGCTTATAGCCCACACATTCTTATTGCTAAGATTCATAGAGCTAAGCTGCTTTTGCCTTAAATCAGAATTTGTTGCTCAAATTAGTCTTCAAATTTGTGAACTTTGCATTTTTTAAATTTGGAAATTAGTTAGCACAATTTAATTTATATTATTTACATCCCTGACTAAGTCATCAAAATGCATGAACAAGGGAGACATTGTCTTCAAAAACTCCCATTTCAATTATGGAACAGGTTTTTAATAAATTATGTCACACCACTAATTTATAAATTCTAAGAAGTAATCTATAGCCTAATATCTGGGGAACATGTTTATTTATTCATTATTAAGTTAAGAATATCAATTTGCAAACTTTATGCTAGGCTGTTGGACAATGAGACTGGCACTAGAAATTAAATGAGAAAGAAAGGAAGAAAGAAAAGAAAGAAAGGAAGGAAGGAAGGAAGGACGGCAGGACGGAAGGAAGGAAGGGAGGAAGAGGAAGAAAGAATGAAAGACCTTTATCTTTAAAATCGTTATAGAGATGTAATTCAATAATCACACAAAGTATGACAAATTCTATGAGTATATATGACATATAAGTCAGCAAGAAGGGTGAAGATAGGTATCCTGGGAAAGATATTATCATCTGATTTTCATAGGAGGTATAAATTTTAACTATGTAGAAAAGGAAGAAGTATGACAGTCCAAGAAAAAAGAATTTCATTATGAAAGTACTTGATTAAATTAGAGGGGAAAAAAAGCAGGCTGGAATAAATTGAGTACTTTTATTACTCTTAATATATTTATATTTCAGATTTTTTCAAAAGTGATATCTCAAAACTCATTTACTCAACTGCATTTCAAAAATTCTAAATTTATTTTTTTACAATCTAAGTTACTCTATAATATACATTCTCAATATTTTCCATGCAAAAACATGACTAAATTAATTTATATATATATATATATATATATATATATATATATATATAATTTTGTCACATTATTAGATAAGTGATCATTAAGGTATCCCGTTGTATCAGTTGTGTAGAGGAAGTTCACTGCTTGGTTATATATATCTTTGAGTATTTTTATTGAATAATTATAGGCTACACTTTATGTTTTATTCAATATATCTGATAAGACTCAAAGATATTTTTATATGTGTTTTCAAATTTTCTGAGTATAAAATAATATTCGTGTTTAATATGCTTTTCCTTACAACAGATTAATCTAAATATGATTTTATGTATTATGAATCCGTATTTTTCTCATTTTGTATAAAATGTGTATTTTTGCCTTCTTTGTTTTCTTTGCTAATTGTTTTTTAAGAATTTTTGTCTGTGTAGTTGGTGCTGTATTCTACTCTGCTAGGATATATCTATTCTTTTGAGCAATTGATTATGTAAATGAAGAATTTGCACATTTAACAGATATTTTTCTGTTTCTCCTCAGTAATGACTTACAGAACTCCTCCTCATCCAGGGAAGTAAAAGTTAAGGTCCCTGGTCATTTTGTTTACCTCCTAGTATGTGATATAAAGAGAGGCTATTTAAGATTGTGCCTTCTGAGTAGTACAGATAGAAAGCAGCAAATGTTCAGGCTTTAGCCTTGCTGCCCAGCACTTTGCACCAGAGCCTGCTGTGGCTCCTTATTTCCTGGTAGGGTGGTTCTAAATGCATTGAGTCAGGGTATTCAACTTTTGTTGTGGTTACTCTTGGGAAATGGTGAGAAATTATGCAATGATTTCGATTCACCATTCTGTGTATGAGTGTGTGTGTATGTCTGTATAATTTAGAGAAATACATACATACCTATATTTGTTACTTAGGGGACCTTAATTACATACTGTATAAATTGTCACTAGCATTTTGAAATTAAAATCACATAAGTAATACTATCCTATATAATAAAAGCCTAGGTAGTGTTGCCCTACGTTGTTACAAGATGGCCGCCACAAGATGGCTGACAGAGGAGGGCAGTTGGGGGCGACCAGGCCTGCAGGGGAGCAGTTAGGCATCAATCAGCCTGGCAGGAGAATGGTTAGGGGGTGATCAGGCTGGCAGGCAGAAGCAGTTGGGGGCAATCAGGCAAGCAGACAGGCGCGCGGTTAGGAGCCAGCAGTCCCAGTCTCAGATTGGAGAGGGTGCAGGCCAGGCTGAGGAACACCCACCCCCCCATGCATGAATTTTATGCACTGGGCCTCTAGTTATTTATGATGAAATAGAATTAGCAACATAGAACTATTGGAATATATTTCACAGTTTATTTAGTCACTATATTCTTTTTTTTTTTTTTTTTTTTGACAATCCTCACCTAGGATATTTTTCCATTGATTTTTAGAGAGAGTGGAAGGGAGAAGGAGAAGCAGAAAGAGAAAAACATAGATGTGAGAGAGACACATGGATTGGTTGCCTCCTGCATGGGCCCGACCAGGGCAGGGGATCAAACCTGCAACTGCGGTAAGTGCCCTTGACCAGAATTGAACCCAGGACCGTTCAGTCCACAGGCCAAAGCTATATCCACTGAGCAAAAACAGGCTAGGGATCTATATTCTTATTAGGAAAAATAAACATTGATTTAGTAGCAAAACACAATATTATCATTGTAAAATTTAAAATATAACACATGAATTGTTGTAAATGTACTTTCCATTTTTAATTTTGTAATTTCAAACTGTAGGAAAATTTTAAAAAGCAGTGCAGTGATCAAGTCTATATTATTCACCTAGCTTTAGCTTTATCCACTGTTAATGTCAACAGTCCATCTCCCCCTCCCCCTCCCCCTCTCCCTCCCCCTCCCCCTCCCCCTCTTCTTCCATCTATTTATCTGGAGGTTATTTTATCTGTGTCCTCATCTGATGGACCACTAATCACATCTCTTTTTTTTGTGTAGATTCTACCTAACTCTACTAGGCTTTAGCCTAGCCAGGATAAATCTAGGAGTGCATTTTTATATGTACACATAATTTGAAATTTACTGCATTTCCCTTTTCCAAGTGATATTATAGACAAAGACTATACATTGCTTTATATGTTCTTATCACAAATCAGAATTATATGTTGATAATTACCCCCTTGGAAATTGGTTGAAATGCTTTCTCTCTCTTTGTTTTATATTAATATCTAAATTCTTCCTCTCATTCAAATAATTTACCTTAGCTTTAAAGAATGTTCAGACTATAACAAAATAATATCTTCAGGACCTCTTGCACCTCTCCAGTTATTCCTCTGATTCTCTCCTGTCATTTACCACCAAAATATTAATTTCACAGTTTGTTTTCACTTCTCACTCTACCCTATTCTGGCTTTATCTCCAATTTACTCCACAGAAATAGCTCAGCTAATTCCCCAGTACCTTACACCTTACATTATGCATTTAAAAAAAACTTCCCTTCTTAGAAATACTCAATGACACTATCACTGTTAAAATGTTTTTTCCCTTAAAGTGTGTGTGTGTGTGTGTGTGTGTGTGTGTGTGTGTGTGTGTGTGTGAGAAACAACTCTCTTTTAATGTAATGCATACCTTTCAACCCACACCATCTAATTCTCCTTTGGTGCTTTATTATCATTGCCATCCTGCTTTAAAACAGTTGCTTAATTATGCTGTTATACTAGAGTCTTTCCTCTTCTCTTCTCTTCTCTTCTCTTCTCTCTTCTCTTCTCTTCTCTTCTCTTCTCTTCTTTTCTCTTCTCTTCTCATGCCATACATATTTCAGATGACAATTGCCTAAAACTGATTACCACTTTCTTATAAATTGCTCATAATTAATATCCAGTATGAAATTCACACTTCCCAGATCTCTCTGGATATCTTAAAAACATTTCATTCTTTGGTTGTTCTAAATCAATCTTATTACCATATCCCACTCACCCCTAAATTGTTTTTTCCCAGTGTTTTCTATTAAGTGAATGTACAATCATCACATTATTTTTCAAGCCAGAAACATTAAAGGTATTCATAATAGCATTCATTTTTAATAGTGTTATGTAATCCTTCACCAAATTCTATGATCTATACATCCTAGATATCTCTCAAACTTATGTTTTCCATTTATACACCCCACCCCTTTATTATAGTGATCATAATCTCTTCTTTGGACTCTCACATTACTGTCTTAACTAGTCTTCTAATGTGCAGTCTTGCATTCCTCTAATTTACTCTCTACATTGCTATTAAAATGATTTTCTTATTATCTAACTTTATTAAATCATCCCCTCACAACTAGATTTTAATAAATTATAAGCTGGCAATTTAATTTGGTTAAAGATAATCTTAATCTTCTGCTATGACCTTCAATTCTCTGCATTGTTTACCTCTCTCTAACTCTAATTTCATCTTGCACTTCATCACCTTCTCTCTTTCCCAATTTTCAAGACTTTGAGGTTGTAGATTTTTCTATTTTTTATAATGGGAATCATTGGGATAAACAACAACATTATACATCTGTATTGAGTGTATGTCAACTTTTCCACAGTAGGATAAGGCTAATCTTTTTCAGATTATAAAGGAGAGAGTATACGTAATATATAAAAACACATTCCCAAAGTATACTTTATGGAGTGGACAGATGTAGATGCCTACTTGTCTACATAACTGATATTTTACCTATAGTCCTCTAAGTACAATGCTAACATAGTGACTATGAATTCCATTTAAGCCCTCTAGGTAATGTATTATTTCCATATGTATCAGGTTCCAAAGACTGTGCACAAAATAGTACTCAATCTCAGTGCAATTTGGAGGCTTTATGATTAATGCTTTTATTTTAGAAAGTATTAATAATAGTAACAATAGAGGAAAAAACTGTGTGAGCATTCATATTTCTGTATGCTTTGTCATAAAGTTAGGAAATGACCCACATCCAATATTGAATTCCAATACAAATTAGAAGGAGTTAATAAATACCATTACCCAGTGAATTTATTCCCACACATTTAAATTTCAACTCAATAAGCTGGATACCATGTCTAAATATAAAATTTATTTCCCTTAAAGGAATTAGATACACTTTCCCCTTTTCCTAATTCTCCTCTAGAAGCATTATAATCTATAATAATAAAAGGGTAATATACTAATTAGACTGGATGGCGTTCTGGATGAAGCTGGGCCGGAGCAAAGCCTGGGTCCCGGGTGCCTGCCTGTGGCTGGAGCGAAGCAGCCTGGTCCCGGGTGCTTGAGGGAAGCTGGTGCTGGCAGCCGGGGAAAGGAAGGCCTACTCTTGCATGAATTTTCATGCATTGGGCCCCTAGAATATTATAATTTACCTAAAATTTTCATGATACTACTATTGGTTCGAATATATTTTGCTAATAATGGAACAACCGGGCAGTGAGTTGCATAGTAAAAGAGGAATCTGGAGAGGTCTTAGTTCATAGATGGGACAGGGTGCCTGTTATGGATCATCTAAGGGTTGTTAGAAAAACAACTTTTGGTAACTCATACTGTCCTTCTGTAAATCAGGAATTTGGGAGAGAAGAGTTTTGTAGTCTGTGTTTTGATTTAACAAGGAATAAACAAAATAATTATTGACACTCCACAGATGTATTCATCCTTCAAAGCTGTTTCATAGCTTCAATCATAAACTGTACTCATATTTACTTTAAATAACACATGACTATCCAAGTGCAGGCCTGGAAGGCTGCCTCTGATAAGTGATTCCTATCATAGATCTGCGCAGGGTGGATGACAGCAAAATGCCCAACAGCTGCCAGGTGCTGAACTGACATGAGATGACACAGGGGTGTCGGACAGCATAAATTCTCTTAAGAACATGCTGAAATAAACCATGTTTTAAGATAGCTAGAAAAAACTTAGAAATAAGAAAAGACCAACTTAAAACTGAGGTAGTTCTTTAAAATTATAGAGATTAGAAAATATGAGTAGACTAAATATCGGTAAAATTTGTAAAATTGAGATAGAATATTTTTGTAGAAGAAAGGTCTTTGGTCATCTGTGCTTTCACTCATATTCATGTACACATCTAATATATATATATATATATCCTATATAATAAAACCCTAATATGCAAATCAACTGAATGGCGGAATGACCGGTGGAACGACCGGTTGCTATGATGTGCACTGACCACCAGGGGGCAGATACTCAGTTCAGGAACTGCCCCCTGGTGGTCAGTGTGCTCCCACAGGGGGAGCGCTGTTCAGCCAGAAGTCAGGCTCACGGCTGGTGAACACAGTGACAGTGGCGGGACCCTCTCCTGCCTCTGCAGCAGCACTAAGGAAGAGCGAGTCAAGTGTTAAGGAGCAGCGAGCAGGCGGGCAGTGAGGAACAAGGGGTCCTGGACTGCAAGAGGGATCCCCGACTGCTGGCAGGCAGATATCCCCCAAGGGGTCCCAGACTGTGAGAGGGCACAGGCCAGGCTGAGGGACCACTGCTGTATATATTAGAGGCCCAGTGCATGAAATTCATGCACGGGGGGGGGGGGTCCCCTGCACCCTCTCCAATCCGGGCCCCCTCAGGGTATGTCCGACTGCCAGGGGAAACCGGCAGTCGGACATCCCTCTCACAATCCAGGACCACTGGCTCCTATCTGCTCACCTGCCTGTCAGTCTGATCACCCCTAACTGCCCCCCCAATGGCCTGGTCACCCCTTAGTGCCCCCTTGATGGCCTGGTTGCCCCTCACTGCCCCTCACTGCCCCCCCCCCTGCCAGCCTGGTCGCCCCCAACTGCCCCTCCTGCTGGCCTGGTTGCCCCTCACTGCCCCCCTCTGCTGGCCTGGTCACCCCTCACTGCCCCCCTCTGCTGGCCTGGTTGCCCCAGGCAGCTTGCTGGTCAGTCATTTGGTCATCCCTCACTAACCCCCATGATGGCCTTGTCACCCCATGCAGCCTGCTGTTTGGTTGTTACTATGAGGGCGTTGTGACTAATTTACATATTACCATTTTATTAGTGTGTGTGTGTGTGTGTGTGTGTGTGTGTGTAAGGATTTGAGATATTTTGGTTCTTATTTTTAGGCATGTTTACTCTCTGTAAATAGCACCTAGTTAAATTTGTTTTAGACAAAAATATCTAGTATTCCTGCAAACTATCTGAGAACACTAATCTTTTAGTACATTTTTGTGATTAATCCTGTCAATGATAAGGCTGTCTTCTTTGCCTGACAGTTACAGTTTATCTTTTCAGTAAACGCATTTTTCCCTTTTGGAAACTTGACAAGGAGCAAATCTACATCCCTTGTAGCTAATGGCTGTAAAAAAAACACAACCCCACAAAAAACAAACCTAAAGGTGATAGATTTCCTTTTAAATACCCTCAAGGGCAATCTTTATCTTCAGTGCTTACTTTGCTGTCATCCCCTGAATTTGAATATGGTTGATAAAATTACCCCAGTGGAGCAAAAAAAAATCCCCATGTCTGAGATTTTACCATATTTTATATTGATAATATTATCTAATAAACAAATTGTGTGCTTTCCTATCAAATTTTTCACAAAAGCTATAGAAGTATACAAAATAATAATATAATAGTAAATTTATTTTTTTCAGGAAATTGATTAAAATAGGTGTTTTCAGTATCAAAAAAAGAAAAATCTGGTTAATCTGTTAAATGTTAAAGTGATGTCTCTTAGCTAAATTATTTTTTCATAGAGATGAAAGTAGAGGACAATGCAGTCTGTTTTAATGTTTCAATTTTATTGTAAACTACTTGAGAAACCATGGTGATATGTCTATTTTTCTATTACTTTTTCAAAATATTTTCTTAACCAAACTTCTTGAATATATCCTTTATGCATGGCAAAGCAACACCTCTTTTTAATAATAATCTCTAAAGCTTCAGGTTGACAAATATTTATTCATGGAAATCTAATGGTATAGTGTCTGTGCCTTCCCAGATAAGAGCATAAATCTATAGTATAACAAGCACAGTAGTTCACTGTAATATGTAAGATGGTAAAGCTTCTGAATGTAACTGATATCATTCACATCTTCATGGTAACATTATTAAGAAATAACCTCAACTTTTTGAAGAGATTTATTCTGAAATGCTCTAGATTAAATATATATTTTGCAATGAATCCTAAATATTCTATTTGAAATAAAGTCACATTCTCTTCTATGGCAGCCCAGTATTAACATTGCCTATTCACTGATGATTATGACTCTATCACTTCCAAAGTCTCTTCTGTGCTGGAATGTATCAACCATGAAATATAATATTATCAGAGCTATATCTTTATAGTAGTGGTATTGCTGACCCCAATTTATTTTAACAGTATGAAAAATATTTCATGTTATGATGTACATTTGGATTTTAGCCAAGTTTCAGTTTGTTGAAAAGTGGAAAGCATAAATTGATATACAGTTTCAACAAAGGCAAGTTATACATTTTAAAAGAAAATTTAAATTTCAAGTAAAAAGTGTATTTGTTTTCATATTACACTTTAATAATATGATACTCTGCATGTATATTTCATATGTCCTCATCACTTTAAAAATACTGTTACTTTTAATTTGAAAATCAGCATGTGAAAGCATGGCTCAGAAATAATTTAAGCCAGCATGGAAATCATTGGTATGAATATACCTAGTCTTAACAATATCCGAAGGTCATTCCTATAACACACACATACAAATGCTAAGCATGGAGAACAGACCAATTAATCATTCATTTATTTAATATTGCAACTTAATCATAGGTCTTTGCATATACCTAAATACATTAAGTATTTTTATAACTGTGAAGTCAGATTAAAATACACAAGGGTTCATAAACTTAAAATTCACTTAACATTTCATAGTAAAAACTTTTATATGCGTTATTAAACATATAACACTCAAACAATATTTTACAATGGAAGAATATGCATCTATGGATAAAATTAGCTTATATGAGAAATGCAAACAATTGTTTCACAACTATACAAAAGTATAATTATGAAGGATAGATTCTACTGCTCAGACTAATATAATGACAACAATTAATATAATCATCTATTTTGGCTAATCTAATTAGGAATGTGTAGTACTCTTTCTTTTGTTGTTAATCCTCACCTGAGGATATTTTTTTCATGGATTTTTTTTTTTAAGAGAGAGTGGAAGAGAGGGAGAGACACACAGAGAGAAACATCAATGTGAGAGAAATACATTGATTGGGCCTTGACCAGGGCCAGGGATCGAGCCTGCAACCAAGGTATATGCCCTTGACCGGAACTGAACCCAGGACCCTTCAGTCTGTGGGCCAACTCTCTATCCACTGAGCCAAACTGGTTAGGGCAGTATTCTATCTTTTGACAGGTCTCTTGTGGGTATAATTCTTGAGCCTTTAAGTTTTATATAATCTAGTATATTTTTATGATCTATCTCAAGGAAATACAAGCTACAACACAATTCTAAAGAAAGATTGGCAAGTTATTCAGCAAGCTTCTTAACCATTCATCTACTGGTGGGCACCATTCAAGTCTCTATAAAACTATTGTCCTTCAATGTGTAAAGGGCAAATGACTGTAGATATAACTCAACTCAGTCTTTCAGGTAGATGGGGAAGAATCATGATAAAAAGACCTGTGGTATTTGTTCCAAGCTGACCATCTTCAAGGTGAAGCCCATGCACTCTGACCTGTTCCCGGCTCCTGTGCCCTTTTCCCCCTACCCTGAACCCAGCTGGGATATTCAGAGACATTTAGTCCATTTATTCAGAATCATTCTTTTGCAGCAGCTCATGGAAGCCTGAAATGATGCCTGGCTGGTAGTTACCTCCAATAGTGACACTCTATACATTCTATTATAAAGTAGAAATGGAGGAGAGAAGGTGAAGGGAAGTAATATATATTATTCTTAAAAAGTATATTAATATTAGAAGTACAAATCACATTTATTAATTTAAAATATTCCAATTAGTGTTATTTTGCAGAGGATATAGATTGGTTTATCAAGACTTTCAAAATGAGAAGTTACTTCCTCTTACTTTTTCCTATATTGTAACTTTTGTTTGTGTGTTTTGAGAAAATATTAGGTTCTTATGACAGAAAATTTAACATATACTCATATGCAAATACAAGGAGAAAAGGGCATCTTAATGAAAAATGTAGAAAGAGCAGTAGGATCAATACTTGCATTGGTGTTCTCCTTAGTTGGCTAACTTTGGAAGACATGGCTGCTCACTAGTGTTGTTTGTGTATATTTGTGTGTGTGTTGCTTTTATTTTTAAATTTGTGACATAATAGCGTTGAATTCTAAAATTTTTAAATCTCTGCATTCTAAAATGTCATAGATCTGATAGAACATTTTTTTAATTTGTGACGTAATGGCTATGTGTGTGCATGTATATGTTGTCATTTCTGTAACATGATAAAAATCTTAATTTCACAAAATGGATTCGGAAATTTAGGTAAGTTTTGACATCCATTACAATGGTTTATCATAGAGTTTAGTCCCTCTCTTCAACTGAAAAGTGAGTGACACAATAATGATATATTATGCCAAGAAGAAATTAATCTTATTTTTATATAAACAGATAAAGTCCTGCTATGACCAATATAGAAGTTTAAATACAACATAGATTTAGGTGGACTTTAAGCAATTTTTAAAATTTTGTAGAAATTCTTTGTTCTCAGATAGTTGCCATCAAACTGAGGGGACTGAATAGAGGTTAACAAAAACAAAGTAATAAACAAACAAACAAACAAAAACAAATTCATGGAAGCAGACAAGAAATCAGAGGTTGCCAGAGGGGAAGAGAGTTAGAGAGAAGGTAATACGGTTGAAAGGGGTCAATTGTATGGCAACAGAGGGAAGCTAGGCTTTTGGTGGTGGGCATAATGTAATATATGCCAATTTCAATTTATAATGTTGTACCCATAAAACATATGTAATGTTATAAACCAAAGTTACTTCAATAGAAAATAGAAAAGCACACTAAAAAAATCATATAGCCATTCTGAGGAGGAGTGATTTTTATATTTTTTATTTACTTTATAAAGTCACATTACAGCTCTCCTCCATTGATCTAAGATTTCTTTGAATGAGTTGATAATCTAGCTCTAGGGTTAATCGTTTGCCTGTTATCTTTAGAAAGTTATTGCTTTGGTCATTGAGCATTATGAATGTTGCCTTTTGAATACGAAATTGCTGACATTTATTTCCTCCTGGAAAGTAATTGCATTTATATTTGATTTTTTTTGACATGAGAACAAAAATGGAACAAAACAGCAGGATAATGAGCATGCAATCCTAAGTTAATTGTGGCACTGTACATAATTTGTATACATGAATTCTGTTTCAGCATGTAATTTGATCTGAGCTGATCTTCACTAAATCTAAACTAGGTGTCTCCTAAAAAAATCTCACCTTATTTTTATCCATTTATTTAATATAAATATGCCTGATTTTGAAGGTCTTTGGGCAAATGAACAAAAATAAAAATATAAAATTAAAATAAGTTCAGTAGGTGTCTGGGTTGAAGCTCAACCAATTGAGCCACACATAACAGGCCTAGGTGTTTATATTTTGATACCATGAGATTTCCTATGATTTTTTGACAGATCAGGAATATTAATATTAGCACATGCATTAGCTTTCTTAGATGATCTTCTGAGTTTTAGACATCATTACAAATAACGTTGAATATGCTATGAACTCAATAATAGTGCAATGATTTTTCCCCTCATTTTCTTATTACCCTCCTAATCTTTTTTTGAAAATTGATGTTTACCGAACATCAATTTGAAACTACCTTTAAACCATCATAATAGATCATATATTGTAGAATGCAAACAACATTTTAGTTTTGAAAGTAGCTCATCTAAAATATACAATATTCAGTGAAACATCATCATTGATAAACATTGAATTATTGTTTAAAGGGAAATATTATAGTAAAAAGAAGTATATCTACTTCTTTTTACTATAATATTTAAAGTAAGTAAATGATTACTTTAACTTTTAAAGTAAGTAAATGATTAAAACTTCTTAAAATAAAACCAAAGTGATATTATGTATTTATAATATATATATGTATATATATATTATAAATACATAATATATGTTATAAATATATATAATAAGTATATATATGTATGTGTGTGTATATATATATGTGTATATATATATATATATATATATATATATATATATACACTTATTACTAGTCAGATTGCAGAATTTCTTTATTATTGATGACAACCTCCATTATAGGATAATGGAAAAAATGGAAATAATTAATGTTGAACTGCAAATCTCATCCTAAGCCCATTTCTTTATAAAAATTACTAGAGGCCCAGTGCACGAAAATTTGTGCACTGAGGAGAGGGGTCCCTCAGCCCAGCCTGCCCCCTCTCACTGTCCAAGAGCCCTCAGGGGATGTCCTACTGACAGCTTAGGCCTGCTTCCCACAGAGTGGTCTCCCTCTACAGGAAGCAACTGGGCTGATCAGGGGAAGGTGCCACCCCCATTACCTCACTGCTGCTACCACTGCTGGCCACGGCAGCTGTAAGGCCTAAGCCCCGGGCCTCATAGCTACCTGAGCCCATGGCTGCCTGAGCCCACGGCTGCTGTGAGCCCCGGGGCCTCGCAGCCGCTGTGGCTTTTTCTGGAATGACATCCGGAAGATCCCCACTCTAATTAGCATATTACCCTTTTATTAGTATAGGTATTTCCAAGTCAATTTATTTTATTTTAATTTTAGATACAGCAAAATTAAATTAAAAAACTTAGAAAGTATGTGGCCTTGTCATTACTCAGTCTAGATGGTATATGTGATTTGAACAATTATGGTGTACATGTGAACTAAACTCTAGGAAAAATATAAAAATTAAATAGTATAGGCACATCTTATTATAAAGCATTGATTTAGAGAAAAACAAAAGCTTAAGATATCTTCCTAAACTTAACGTGTCAGACAGAAGTAAGATAGAATACTCTAAGTAATAATGTCTCAGACAGGCTTATGAATAAACCTGTAGCTATTAGGAAGTGTTTACTTTACCAAGAATGACTGACAAAGTAGAATGTAGGTTAAAACTGACAACATTTGCATCATTGTTTTTTTCACTTTAATTATGTTCTCCAAAATGTACTAAGTCTCTATTTGTGTTAACATCTTTGTCAGATGAATTGGAACATATAGTGTACTAAGCTATAACAGTATAAAGTTCTTTAATAATACATCCTTCTGAAGAAAGAAAAACTACAGAGAATTAATTTATTCTCCTGGCAATTGTGAAATTACAGTGTAATGAAAATAGAATAAGGGACCAAATATATTAGTCCAGTGACAAATCTTGAAATGAAAAGAGAAAATAGTAAGAAATTAACTTATGCTTAGAGTCCCAAGGCCTTCATCTTATAACTCCACTATAAAGCATACAGTAAAAGTTATTCTACTTTTTTTTACTTTTAAAAGAATTATTAAAAAATAATAATTCTAAGTTGTACTCAATATATTGGATATGCATGTACAATTCTTATCATTTCTAGACTAGTTTAACTTACCTTAGTTAATTTAGTTATAGCTCTGGTATATATGGACAGAGGTAAAATACTTTATATTGATTTGTTTAGATTATTTTATTTTTACACTAGAGGCACATTGCAAGAAGAGATTTGTGTAATAGGCCTTCCTTCCTTGGCTTCCAGCAACCGGTTTTCCTCTGGCACCTGGGACCCAGGTCTTCACTCCAGCCAGAGTCTGCCGTCTTCTTTGCTGCAGACTCTGGCTGAAGTCTGCCATCTTTGTCTTCACTGCAGACTCTAGAGTCTGCAGTCTTGACTTCGCTGCGGCACTCTGCTCCTGTAGATCCCTTCGCCCCACCTGCCCTCCCTCTTATAGCAGGCGTCCTGCCCCGCCTGGCCACTCCGTGCCTGGAGCAGCTGGGCAGCCACCATCTTTGGCCTTCTAATTTGCATACTCACTCTGATTGGCTGTGGGCATAGTGGAGGTACAGACAATGTACATGTTTATTACTAGGTAAGATTGACATTGAGAAGAAAAATATGTCTTTTATGCATATGTTTACAGAGCAGATAAAAACTAAAACTTAAATTTCATTCTCAACCAGGATGCTATATATTAATTGAATAAATATGAAGGCTTATAATTTTATATATAGGTTAAAATGTTTATATTTTAAAATTGTTTAAGACAATGAAAGATAATTGTAAAACCAAGAAAAAATGCATATATGATGTTATGCTATCATATATTTTTAAGTGACCTAAAAAACACTTTGATTTTTATAAAACACATTAATATTGATATTTTTATTTTTCAGAGCAAGTAATAATGATATATTTAACGTAGCAAGGAATTAAGAGTTGCCTTTCTATATGTACTGATAGAAAGACTAGTATATATATGTGCATCAAGACTTGTACCTTTTATCTCTACTACCCTAATGTACAATTATATTAGTTAAAATTTCAGCTTTTCCATGTAGAGAAATTAAACATTAAAACAAAATTAGTACCACAATATTCATTAATACATATTCAAAAACATCCTTTTTGTAAATGTATAATCTGTTTTTAAATAAACCCTTATTTAATATTTTTTAAGTTTTAATTTAAAATTTTACATTGATATTTATTGTGAAAAGCCTATAATTATGTGGATGAATATGGCATAAAAGACTAAAGTCCATCCACAAAAAACAAACAAAAAGTCACCAATTTATTCCTATACCCAAAGTATATTCTGAAAATTATTTCCTACATTGAGTTCCCTTAGAGACCTCTATTATCTGTAAAGTTCATTCTTTTTTTTTTAAAGTTCATTCTTTATAATTGCTACTTAACATTTCCACAGAGTAGATTATAGTATGTATATTTGTATTATAAATAACATAATACACAAAATTATTTTATAAACAACTAGAGGCCTGATGCATGAAATTCATGCAAGAGTAGGCCTTCCTTCTCCCGGCTGCCAGCACTGGCTTCCCTCTGGCAGCTGGCACTGGGGCCCCAGACTTCCCTCACAGAGGGAGGCCCACCCACCTGCCGCAGCCTGCTGGTCGGTGACCTGGGCCTCCCTTTTTGGGGCAGTTGTGGAGCCCTCTGATTGATCCCCCTGCTGGCCAGTGGCCTGGGCCTCCCTCTGTGGGGTTATCATGGGGCGATGGCGGGGCCTGGCACCAATGGGTGTCATTGATCCCCCTGCTGGCCAGTGGCCTGGGCCTCCCTCTGTGGGGTTATCATGGGGCGATGGCGGGGCCTGGCACCAATGGATGGTTGTCTGGATGGTCGTTCCGCTGTCATGCTGTTTGGTCAATTTGCATACTAGTATTATGCTTTTATTACATAAGATTCTATAATAAATACTAGAGTCCCAGTGCATGAAATTCGTGCACTGGGGGGGGTGTCCCTCAGCCCAGCCTGCACCCTCTCCAGTCTGGGACCCCTCAGTGGATGTCCAACTGCCAATTTAGGCCCAATTCCACAGGCCTAAACCGGCAGTCAGACATCCTCCTCACAATCCGGGACTGCTGGCTCCTAACCACTTGCCTGCCTGCCTGCCTGCCTGCCTGCCTGATTGCCCCTAACCACTCCCCTGTTGGCCTATTGATGCCTAACTACTCCCCTGCTGGCCCAATCGCCCCCAACTGCCCTCCCCTACCAGTCCGATTGCCCCCAACTGCCCTCCCCTGCTGACCTGTTTGCCCCCAACTTCCCCCCCTGCTGGTGTGATCACACAAAACTGCCCTCCCCTGCTAGCCATCTTGTGGTGGCCATCTTGTGACCACATGGGGACGGCCATCTTGTGATGACGTGAGGGTGCGAGGGCGCGAGGACCTCCTAGGCTTTTATTAGTATAGATCATTTCCATTTTTTGCTATTATGAGCAATGTTCTAGTGGACTATTTTATAAACATATATAGTTCTGTTAATATGTGGTTATATTTGTGGGATAGAATCTTAAGAGTTGGAAATGCTAGCTCAAATGTTATGCACATTGAAATTTTGATTGATATATTTATGTTACTATCCTAAATATGATATGAATGCTAATTGTCCACAAGACATGGGAGTAATAACTTCACCACACTTTTGCTTTTGAAGAAATTAGATGAATGAGTAGCATCTAATTTTTGTATTAATTTGCATATTTCTGAAAAATAGAATGCTTAAAAATCATAAGATATTTTCATTTTTTAAAGTTAAGTATGTTTTATCTGGCTGCCTTTCTTAATCATTAATAATGACTCTAACAAATGACATGTATACCATCAAGCAATAAAAAAATTTTTTGGTGAGAAAGAGAAAAAAGGGCAAAATAATTTAATAATTTTCAATAACCCTGCGTAAATCAATGCAAGCAAGTCAGAAGGGCATATCTTCAACCCCAAAACAATCTGTTCTGAAAGTAGATAAAGTGTGTTTGTGTAATTAATTCAGTTTAGATAACTTCTATGTGTTCTAAAAGAAACTTTCAACTAATAAATTTATAAACTGACCTGACAGGCTTATTTTTTCCTCTTGACAAGGGCATTTGAAATCATGGCAGCCATAACAGAGGGAGAAAAATCTTAAATCCACTCATTAATGATGAGTGTATAGTGACTATATTTCACAACATAATCTCCCGAGACCTGGCTTTGCTTTATAGAGGATATCCACATTATAAAGGTGGTAAAGCATACATTTAAAAGCACTGGGTTTAGGCATTTTGATATAGTGGGTGGATATCAGACCAATGTTAATATATGATCAAATTCCAATGGCACTTGATAAAATTTCTCTCACTACTCCAGTGAAAACAAATAGCCTTTGAGATTATAAACTATTAAGACATTTGAAATTTAGCTTATGTTCCCATTTGATCAGAAGATAAATAATGTGATATTTTCATATGATAAATAAGTTATGATCTTTCCTAGTTATGATCTTCCCTAGTGAACTGAGGGACATAGACTTCATATTAATAAGCAGATAAAGGCATAAATAAAAATATTTTGAAGCTTAGTGCCTTCACTCTCTAGGAATGATTTAGTAAAAATAGAGTGTGAGCTAAAATGATGGAGTTTCTAACTATGAATGGAATAAGTATTTAAAAAGAATGAAAAATGATAAGTAATTCATTATTTAGCAGATGAAAATATGTTAACTTACATGAGACAAAAAATCCAATATGCATATGATGTTTTTCTTCAGTGTTATTAAAACTTTTTCAATTAAAATTTTATTGAAAATAAAAGACATATTGGCTTACCATATTTATAATTCCACTTTGTCTACTTTGACCTTTTCAATAAAATAAAATGAAATAACCAGACTGATTTTAATTGCTGTAGTTGAGCCATTTTAATAAAGAAACCTGGTGATAGAATCCACATGAAAGGGAAAAAAATCATAAGAAAATTTTAAATATTTCTCTCATTATTTTAAAAAATATTTTTATTGATTTTTAGAGAGAGAGGAAGAGAGATAAACATCAACATAAGAGCAAACATCCATCGATTGCCTCCTACAAAGCCCCCACTAGGGTTTGAGCCCACAACCCAGGCATGTGCCCTGAACTGGAATAAAACCAGCACCTTTCAGTGCACTGGATGGTGCCCAACCAATTGAACCACACCAGCCAAGGCTCTCTCATTCTTGCACTGAATTCCTTAATTTCAGCTACGTGAATTATGTGCCACCAGATTCTTGAAAATTACAGTGCATATTTTGAATCTTCTGAAATATTTGTCTCTTCATTATATTTTATTAATTGTAAAATAAGCAGTTTTTAGTTACATAAAATTTGATTGTTATATCTATTGATGTACTTGTAGATTCTATCCATGTATACAAGTCACTTTAGAAATAAACATAGTAAAAATGGCTCTTTTAAAACCCCTTATCTACTACAAATAGATAAGAAGCATAGGTATCTGAGCTTGCTTAGCCCAGGAAACCTGCCCAGTGTGTTCATGGAAATATAATAACTCTTGGAGTCCAAATAATAGGGTTCAAAACCTAGCTCTGCAATGTACTATTTGAGCAACACTAAGGTAGCTGGTTCAATCCTTGGAACCTTATTAGTTAACATTACTAAAATGGAATCATAATATATACCTCATCAACTAAACTTTTCCAATTTCCTTACTCCTTAGTATGACATCTTTGGTGCACTTGCTCTAATTTTGGCAAAGTTTGAAGTTCTAGGAATACAGCTATGAACACAAACACCATAGCTGAAGGCTCTGCTTTCATGATTTACTTACCAGTGAAAGATGAAAACCAAAATGAAATAAACATCAGAGAATGATAAGTGCTCGAAAGACAATAAAATCTGGTAGTGGGAGACAGTGACTGAGAAAATGGTTGATTTAGGTGTGTGCTCAAAGAGAACTTTATGATGCATGGCACCTGAGCTGAGAGCTGGATGATAATTAGAGTGAATCATGTGATATCTTGAAGAACACAGTAATATCCAGAAAAAATAAAAGAAGTTCAGGGACGATGGGGAAGTGCAAAAGGAGTAGGGGCCAGAGAGATAACGTTATAACATCTGATGGATTTTAATAAGATTAATGTAGCTGAACAAATAATGAATTTGAGAGAGTATAGATTAACATAAGGCTTAAGAGGATGGCATGATTTAGATCATGTATATCATGCTGGTGAAGACTTGGGATTTTATTTTGATTACAATACAAATGCTTTTTGTAATGATGAGATTACTTTGGTTCTTCTATGGAAAGGAAAGCATGGACACAAAGAAAATATTTTATATGCTTTCTCTTGTAGTAATTTGACTTGACTTATGATAATTTGTAAAAACCGCCTGGCATTTGCAGGCCTGCATACCACTAACTTCCTTATTCCCAATTCATCCTTTTTGGGCTCTGATATTGAGAAGCGATAAGGCTTCGCAAAAAGAATAAAAAACTAAAAAATAGATATCCATCAACGATTACTGCATAACCCCCAAATAAATAAACAAAAACAAACAATTCTCTTTTGAATACCCCAGTGACATATATTTCTCACATGTCTGTGGTAAACTGGAGAGATTTCGCTGACTCAGCTGGTTAGGCATCTCTAAGGGGTAGATTAGGACTGAGTCTGCTGCCTGAGTAGCCAACAGTATCCTTGGCTCAGTGGCCTAACAAGTATATTTGCCACTCATGGCGATAGCTGCACAGACCTAGGCTTAAAATGGGCACATTGTCACTCTCACAAGATAAATTCAGAGAGTTTGTATTAGCTTGTCAGCATGCTTTATCGAAGTCGAGGATATTCATTATTTGAATTCAGTTTTCAGAGAATTCTACAGAGCTCTGTCATTGAGACTTGACACATAGCACGAATGTGCCTATCTGACCAGCAGAGGACAAGAACCTGGCTGAGAGTTCATACTGGGCCTCCTGGTCCATAGTGTCCCATGCTAGTGTCCATGGATCTTGGTTCAAAAGGGAAGTGTGTCTTTTTTGCCCAATGGAAGGAGGACAATTGGAGACTGTGCCTGGATTTTGGACTCTTTGTTGTGAGGCAGTTTTTGGCAATGAGGAATAGCCTTACTCTGATGCTGTTGCATTTATCTACAAAAAAGGGCATGAACTGTAGCTTCAGGGGCATTGCCATTTAAAGTCCCGTTAATCTTCTTTAGTAGTCAAATTTGTTTGACTGTGACCCTACTGCAATTACAAATGTTATTGTTCTAAAGAAAACAAACTTTCTTGTGAAGTCAAAATGTTTCTCTCCTAACCATGGAATCAGGGGGCTTACATTTTAAGTATTTCTTCTGTCCCTCAGAGATTGTGCTAACTATCGTGTATATCATGAACCAGATTTCTGAATGTACTTAGAGAGACTCTGGACGTATCTTTTAGCTATTAAGCATGTAGTAAAATGGAAATTATTGCAAAGGTGTGTGACTAGTTTGTTAAATAATAAAAAAGTAACACACGAAGTTAATTAGTATAAATAAATTCACCTCCATAAATAAATTTGTCTATGCTCAGTTTGAGATTAGATAACTTTTAAATAAATTGATACATTATTTTTAATTCATATGTTTAAAATTTATTATTTTATATTTTGAAATGGACCCATTTCCTTTTTAAATTTTTCAAATAATCTTTCCCAAATATATGAATGGATTAATGGACAAACCCCACCATTTCTTCTCTATTTTTATCTAAGATAGATCTTTATATTTTCTTAATAGTTTTAAATTTAAAATTATATGTATATATTTTAAATTAGCATGCTTTTTATAACATACACAATTTATTTGTTCCATTTTCCTATATTCTTGAGGCTTTTTTTAAGTAACATTAAAATTATATCTAATTATATAGTCAGACCTTAGACTTTTGACCATGACAATTAGGACAATATTTACATTTTTAGTCCAAACACTATACCAATAAAAAAGTCATACCTGGCATATTGTATGTCTATTACACTGTTAAAGAGAGATAATTGGAGTCTGGCCAGGTGTCTCAGTTTATTGGAGCATTTTCCTGAACATTGGTCAGGGCACATACTTAGGTTGCAGGTTCAATCCCCATTCCTAGAGCATGCAGGAGGCAACCGATCCCAATCAATGTTTTCTCTCTCTCCTTCCCTCTCTCTCTAAAAATCAATAAAATATATCTTTGAGCAAGGATTAAAAAAACTAAAAAGAGAGATAATTTGATAAGTAACTAAAACAGTTAGTATCTATCAATCTAAAATATTCCTTTAAATGATACCTTCCAACAGAGGCATGTTTGTCTTCTTATCATTTTACCAGCTGCATACCCTCCATCAAAAAAAAATTAAAGCCATTGCTTTAAAAACAGTGTTGCCTTTTGTGTACTTAATGGGCTCAAGTGATTGTGAATGCAAGAGAATGTGCATTGTTCAGAGAAAAAAACATAAAGAAATCTCAGGAGATTAAATTTCTATTTCTTGCTTCAACTGTTTGCTAGGTGGTTAAAGGCAATGAGTTTCAAAATGTGATGCTATGGAGGTAATCACATTGCATTTAAAAATAACATATGTATACTTTCCTAAAATTTTACATTTGAGTGTGAACTTATATTTTTATGGAGGTTAAGATGTCCTTAAAGGTCTGTGAACACATAATAACATGATTATTCAAAATATTTTTCTGAATCCAAAATGTGTGCTTCCACAAATGTGTGTTTGTACTTACTCATGTATTGTCTTGACAAAAATAAATTCTATATCTAAGACCATTCAACCTAGTCATTATCTCTTCTAGCAAATTTACAAAAGTAATTCCCCTAATTCATTGTTGATTCCTGTTCTGACTGACTTAACACGTTATCCTAACTGAGCTAGAAATTCCCTAGACAGAGGCTCTGAAGCTATTTCAAATTCAAATCTATTCAGTCTCAGAGCTGTGGTTGTAAAATTCCAGGTGCCATATTCTCCCATTTTATTCCACCTCTATTGAACTCTTCTACAATTTCATCCTCTTCTATCAGACTGAAAAAATAGTGGAGTTAGCTGTCCTTTTTGTGCCCTGGCCTTTTCATTCTCATACTTTGTGTTGTTACTCTCAGCAATATCATCCATATTCACAACTTTAATCCAATCTACATGCAGATAACTCTCATATTTACAATCACACTAGAGGCCCGGTACACAAAATTCTTGCGCAGGTGGGGTCTCTAGGCCTGGCCGGCGACCAGGACCTATTGGGGCCATCTTGCCCAGTCCTGATTGGGGCCAGGCTTGCCAGGGCCTGCTGGCTGCTGGACGGGACCTGCCAGTTGGGGGAAAGGACAGTGGGAGGTTTGCTGGCCGGGAGGAGGGCCTGGGGGAGGTTGGTTGGCCATGGGAGGTTGGCTGGCCTTGGGAGGTTAGCTGTGGAAGCTCCTGCATTGAGTGTCTGCCCTCTAGTGGTCATTGCGCATCATATCGACTGGTCAATCGGTTGTTCTGGCCGTTCCATCATAAAGGTCACTTAGGCTTTTATATATGTAGATCCTTGAGCTGAACTCTTCTTGGAGCTGTGGACGTGTGTATTGAAGTCCCTATTTGTTCTCTAATATTAGATGTCTTAAAGTTTGCTTAGGTTCACCAAAGATTTGATCTTTGATGAAATCAAGATTTCAAGCATTATTTCATAGTTTTCTATTCAACTTTTTAGTTCCTTCATACAAAATCACAAACTGTGTAATTATACATGCATATTTGATTGATGTTTATTTTTTTTATGAGATCATGAATCCCATTAGGACAAGAAGCATATCGCTCTCTGTGGTCAACATTGCATCCTCTTTGCTTACCACAGTATCTGGAATGTAATAGGCACTTGAAAAAATATTTATTGATCATTGAATGAAGTGATTTTGAATGTGGAAGAGGAAAAGTTTGCAAGATACTTCTGGTTTTGTGACACTAATAGGTCTAGCAAGTGAGAATTATGATATTTATTAGGTAATAAGTAAATCAGTTTTGCAATTAAAAAACTCATTAGTTTTATATCAAATAAATAATTCCACAAAATGAAATATTTCTTCATTATATGCATATCTATAAATAACAGGTAGAAGACAGGTAGATGGACAGATACATACACAGATACATGATTTTTGCAAAGGGGAGCTGTTGGTTTGGAGGCATGTTGCACATTTACAAAATATTGGGGATTCCTTGGTTTAGAAAGCACTTTGATAATTTTAATACTGTTTTTGTTTGTTTGTTTTTTGTAACTTCTTTTTCAAAATAAAGATGTGAAAATCATCAATGCATGACCTAGGAAGAAATGATACAATGTGCACTTGATCCCTGATAGGTTAGGTTTCAGCCACACTCTAGACATATATTTTCTTTGTCAAATAATCTTTGTTAAGGGAATGCTAGGTCTGTCTTTTAAAGAAGTGAAAAGAATTTAAATCAATAGGCTCCTAGAGCTCTAAAGAACTTAATTCCCTCCTGTGATTAAACTCATTATCCTTAAAGATTCTATCCCCTTGGTTTTAACATAGAATAAGATTCAGCATCTGAATGCTGAATCTTATTCTATGTTAAAGAAAAGATGAATTTTTATAACTGTGATTGCATATATATATATATATATATATATGCATAATTATTTTTAAAATCACCTTTTCTTTAAGCTGTAGGCTGCATACTTTTAAGGAACAAAATATTCAACCTTAAAAAAATAGCACCAGAAATTTAAGAGTTTACTTCAGGAAAATACAGAACACATTTAATAAGATAGGATATTTTGTTTTATGTGTTATCCTAACAAAATGTCAAATTCAAAAAATTAGCATATTAGTGTTTTTTTATATTTAAAATGTTCTTTTGTTTTTCTGATAACCACATATTGGATAATAAAAGGCCATACCTATAAAAGGGTGATTGAAAACATGACATAATGTTAATATACATATATGGTTGGCTTTCTTTAGTTTATCACTTACCAATGTATTTCATGAAACTGAAGTCTTAGAAAAGTCTTGAGAATCTATTTTTTCTATCTGAAGATATTTTTGTTTGTTAAAATTCATGCACTACTTTGTCTCCTCAATTGCTGGCTGGCCCTGCTTGCTAAGAGCAGCCCCTGGATCACCACCAAGTACATACTATCTTGAGGCCCTCAAAGGCAGCAGATGAAATGGTCATTTTCATTGATCTCTCCATGGGCTCCTACTTTGCAGTCTACTTTACCACCCAGGTCAGCTTCTTGGATTTTCCTGTAAACTCTGACATGTTCACCTTGCCATAGTTGTAAGTGAAAAATACGTGAATTTTCTGATCCTACAACTTACCCTCTCTAGACTTTAGATTCCCCCATACCTCCCAAGTTTGTGTTATCTAATTTCTATGGCATTGCTCATTCCCCAAATAGTTGTGGTGGTATGCATTCTTGACACTAAGTGTATAACAACATCTTCTGTTCATGTAGCACACACTGTGTTATAACTCATACTAAACGTATCCTGCTGGATAGACATCATCATCCTTGTTAAATGGTGACAAAGCTGGTACTAAGAGAAGTTACATTTTTTTTCCCAAGCACACAGAGATCATAGGTCATATTGGAAGGATTAGAACTCTCCTTTGCTAACTACCATATCTAATTCTCTATGTAAAAATGTGGTATGGAAAATTAACCTAAAAGCCACATACTTTGTGTGAAGTAGATAGGTGCCTGAAAAAATTATGTCTAATACGTTAGAAAGTTTGACAGTTGTTCTGCTATAAAAATTGAGCTATCTCAAAATGCATGGAGCTAATGATCTCACTGAAATAGTAATTTCCGGTCTAAATTTAGCTTTCCCAGTGTACTCAAAGAATAGCGAACAAAATGTTTTTTCCTAAAACACTTGCTTCTTCTAATATTTTGGTGGACAGCAGGCCCTTGGCATTGCACTGTATTCTGCCTGGTGTTGTACACTGACAGATTGAATCCTCACTAGAGCATTTTTCCCCATCAACAGATATTTAAAAAGTGTTTTTACTCTGAGGATGCTTGAGTCTTAAGTTACTGACCTTTGTCTTGATGCAGAATCAAAAGTGTTTCCATACTGTTGTCTCCTTGACTCATCTCAATTATAACAAAACAAAATAAATCTCTAAGACAGAAATGCACTTAGGATAGCTGATTTATTATTGTTCTGAGCTAACAAAAGTCCTTTTCTTCCTTCCGAGTGCATTTCAGATGTGATAATAACAAAATAAATCTCTTAGAAACAAACAAATCTCTTTGGGAGCTAGAGAAAAGCTCTTAAAAGAGTCATTTTGAGGTGCCCAATTTCCTCTCTTCCACATTTGGATGTTCAGATATGCTTTGGAGAGAAAGACACTTAAAAGACTAGATGTCAGACACCTCATCTCCTTTTTGGGACACTTTGTGAAAAACAAACCACTTAAATGTGCTGCTATTAGCTCATTTTGTATTTATCTCTCTCTTCCATTCTTCCAAAGTGTCAAATATGTTCTAATGGACTCAGACTAACATTTATATATAATAAAAGGAAATGACTTTGAGAAAAACATAATAGTGTTTACCACATACAACTCCAGAGAGAAACAGACAAATATGTTTTTCTCTGCACTGCTCTCTCATTTTTTCTGAATTTGTACTTTACCCATCATCACCTCCGCACTGTGATATTACCGCTGTCTTGAAGAAAACTTAAGCTTATTATGGTAAAAACTATACACTTCATCCCCCACCCCCACACCCAAGGCTCTCTTCAAATACTCCCTTCTCTTAGCTAACAAATGGCAGGGAGTTTCCGTGGAATCCTTATTTCCCGTATATTTTTGCCAGGGTGCTGGAGAAGCTTGCTGTCCTGAATGGCTTTCCACAGGAGCAGACAAAAAGCTCCACGTAAAAGCTCCTATTCCACCAAAATGACCAAGAAAGGGTGGTTTAACAATAGAAAACTTTTCTTGGCAACATTCACTTTTCTCCAGCCAAATAGCTAGAGAAAAACTGCACTCTGTCTCCCACAATCTCCACCTGGTGGCTGCAGCGGGGCATAGTAAGGAGCTGATCTTCAAACTCTGCCCCCCAACCACAAAAACAGGAGGCAGAGTGATGTCAGTTGGACCTGGCAGGAGCTGGTTTCCAACCCCCCAGACAGCAGAGGCAGGTGGCAGGTGGCACACTGATTTCAGACCAGGGTAGTGCTCATAGGGTCCAGGAGCTAAGCCTTCAGCACCACTGGGCAGCATTAAGACTCACTGTGATAGGACAAAGCAGGGATAGTCAACACTCTGCTCTACCCACAGTGCCCACTCACATAATAAGCATCAGCAGGGAACTGAGCCTCCACCTGGCATCCATGAGGCAGAGCAAAGTCTTAGGGGCAGAGCTGGTTGGCTCTCTCAGCTTCTCTCTTTTCTGCCCTAGTGACAGCGGGAAATTATAACAAAAGAAGGCTTGAAACTTCAGAAGGCAAATAAGAACAACAAAATGGGTTAAGAAATAAAAAACAACAACAAAGAAATGAGTATCCCTTGTCTCAATGTGTTTCTTATACTATATATTTGATGGTTGAAGCAAAAATTATAAAACCATCTGAAGTGATGTTCAATGTTATGTAGAGGAAACACTTAAGACAATTATAATTTAAAAGGTGGGGAGAATAAAGTTAACTCTATGGAAGGAAGTGCAGATCTAATGATGTGACTTCTAGTAAACAATTTTCATGGGTAAAATTGCACTTAGAATAAACTTTCAAATTCTTAATAAACTTGAGAGGAATTACAAACTCTGGTGACAGCTATGTCTTTTGTCTTCACCATATACCACTCCTTCCTCTTACTGTGCTTCTTTTCTGACTTTCTTTCACTTTCCTGTCCAGGACTTTGACACATGTGGTCGAGTTTCTAAAATGCTTTTCATTTAGCTTACTTCTACTCATCTTTTAAGTTGCAAGTCAAAAGTCACATCCATAGGGGAGAAATCTCTCCCTCCAACCCAATCTAAATGAGATAACCTGATTGTATGCTTGCACTATGCCCTTCCCATTCTTTCACAGCATGTAACAATGGTTGGCATTATGTGTTTGACAACTATTTTAAATGTCTTTTCTCATTCACTTTTTGCTCCTTCTGGGCAGAGGCCATGCTCTTATCACCACTGTATTCTCACTGCCAGCCCAGGACCTGGCCCATAGGAGTTCAGTAATGATTTGTTCAATCAATAATTGAAGTACAGTTGATTTTCCTCAGGGATTTTGTTTTAAATTATTTAACACAATAGGCATAATATCTGCTGTCTATATATTTATTAAGGGCTTTAAAATTGTTTAAAACCTGGATAAAGTATTACTAATCCAAACATGTGTAATAAAATATGACGGTTAAAAAAAAAAGACTGGCTTGACCTATTTAAAAATACCAAGATCATCAATGTCAAACAGGGCTGAGGGATTTTTTCAGATTAAAGGAAGCTCTCGTTTCATGACAACTAATTAAATATATGATTCTGAATTGAATCATGGACCAGACATTGTTAAAGCTATTGAGAATATTTTTTAGAAAATCAAGAACTTTTGAATATAAATTAAGGGTATTTATAATTGAATTATTAATAGAAGGAGGTATGATGTCAATTTATTTAGAGGATAAAATAAAGTAAATAAGAAACAAAAAGATATGTATATGTATGGTGAGAAAAAGTGTAAATAAATGAATGAGCCAGTGATAAAACAAATTGGGAAAATGTTAATGGCTAAATCTGGGAAAGAATATTTGAGAGTTCTTTATAGAAGTATTCCATTTTTGTAGATTTGAAATTAAAACAAAATACAAAATTTTAAAAAAGAGAGAATTATTTAAGGGTACTGAATCATCATATAGTGTATCGGAATTATGCATTTACATGCAATTCTTGACAATTTTTCTTGAAGTTATAGTCTCTGGTGAAGAGATAAATTAATATTAGAAACTCAAAATTATCATGAAATAAATATAATGTAAAAGATAAGCATTTAAGTTGATTTAATATTATTTCTGATCAATGAACCCATAAAGAGTACAAATCAAGTTACATTTCATTATATATTCACAGATATAGAGTGTCTTTGTTATACATGGCACTATATATGTCAACAATGTAAACAACAGAAAATATTTAATATTTTTAAAGATGAAGCTTTACAGAATAATGAATCTCTAGCATTTCATTGTTCTGAGAATTAGGAGATTAGTTTAGAATAGGCCATGTACCAAATGGTCCTTGTCCTCAGCTCATTGAAAAGATAATACCTGTAGATCATCTTGAGAAATAATTACAATAGAAACCTAGAAATTAAAAAGAATTTTTAAGAAGATTAATGTCTACTACTTCCTCAATTACCAGTAAGTTTTTTAAAAAAGTTTCTTACAGTATGTATAATTGTATTATTTTTAACTTTATTTTTTAAAATTAAAGAACCCAAACTTTCATACAGGGCAAAAGCTGGTTTACAGTTGTGAATATATGAAGCACAGAATTTGTTCTTGTATTATTATTTATTGATTATTGTATTATTTTCCACATGAACAACTGTAAACCTACTTTTGCCCATCCCTGTATAATGGTTTTAAATGTAGACTTCTCTCATTTATTCAGTTATGCTAAAGGGTGCTTTCCTAAGAATCAGGTTGGGAAGAAACTATTTAATTATAAAATTTTCTTTAAAACCTGAACTTTTTTTTTTTTTTTTTTTTTTTTTTACAGGGAGGAAGGGAGAGGGATAGAGAGCTAGAAACGTCGATGAGAGAGAAACATCGGCCAGCTGCCTCCTGCACACCCCCTACTGGGGATGTGCCCGCAACCAAGGCACATGCCCTTGACCGAAATCGAACCTGGGACCTTCCAGTCCGCAGGCCAACGCTCTATCCACTGAGCCAAACCGGTTTTGGCAAAAAACCTGAACTTTGTTATAAAAGAGAATATCAGTTTAAATTTGAAAATTTCATGTGAATGGGACAGTAATCAACATTTCCAAAATTAAAAATTATATTTTGGCTTTAAACCTAAGATTTATTAAGTGTGTAATATATATTCCATTCAAAAATAGAGCTCTGAGAAATAAAGAAGGTGTATTTCAGTGGCATTATTAATTTGAGATATTTTTTAATAGTTCAGGCATAAGTGATTCAGAGTTGAAACTTGGAGAAGTAATCAAGGCCTAAAATAAATATTTTAATTTAAGAATAAAAGCAAAGTATCACTTAACAATTAAGAAAGCAAACACAGCCAAAACCGGTTTGGCTCAGTGGATAGAGCGTCGGCCTGCGGACTCAAAGGTCCCGGGTTCGATTCCGGTCAAGGGCATGTACCTTGGTTGCGGGCACATCCCCAGTAGGGGTTGTGCAAGAGGCAGCTGATCGATGTTTCTCTCTCATCGATGTTTCTAACTCTCTATCCCACCCTCTTCCTCTCTGTAAAAAATCAATAAAATATATTAAAAAAAAAAAGAAAGCAAACACAGAAAAAGAAATGAAAGTTAACTATTGAAAAATACAGTACTTTATGAATCCAAGCTGATGTCAAATTCTATGTCATATAATCACAAAATGACATTTCTAATGATCAAGTAGATAATTATATAGATCCTAATGTATTAGATTTTGGGTTGTGATTATGATATAAAAAGCCAAAATGAGTATCATTCTTATCCTCACAGCAAGAACAACAACAAAACAATTCCTCCAAACCACCTGAAAGTTCAGAAATTTTCTAAAATCCATTGATCATAGGGCAATAAATTAACACACAATTTAAGAAAAGATTGGTGTCTATATATAAAAGTAATTAGATACTTGTTTATCTAAAGCATATGATACTGGAAACAGGTAAAAATAATTCAGCTACAAGGTAACAAATTGGCAAAGAGCAAGTAAGAAAATATGAAATCATTGGGAGACATAGACAGAGAGCATATTATCTCCCACTCTTAGGGTTTTCTCCATGGACATGATGTATGCTTACAAAGTGGCTGGGGCAAGTGAGAGCGATGAGAAACATTCCTGGTTGTCCATTCCCGAGGAAAGGAGACAGTAGCCACTGCACAAACTAGCCAAGAGGCTTGCTTAGATTATCATTCTTATGGAATAAAAACCTTAAATTGCTAGGCAATGTGTAACACATCCTGACACCCTTGTGAAAACACATTGTTGCCAGGTAAAAAGAACAGAAAAATCAATCTATTACTAGAAGAGGAGAAGGAATATGTTCTGGGCATGGACCTCTGGCTGAGGACAGGGCAGAATGCCTGGGAAGACCTTACTTCCAAGATACAAGGACATGCCTGCCTAAGAATTAGGCTTAATCAAAACAAAAGAAAATAAAAGTATATAAAAAATAAAACAAACAAAATGAAGCATTCAAGAACTGTAAGATAATAAACAAGGATTTAGCATCTGTACACTTTGGAATGCCAAAAAGAGAGAAACAAAGTAGAGAAATATTTGGTAAAATAATGGCCATTTTTCCCAAAAAAATTAATGAGAGATCATTACATGTTTAAGAAACTTGAACAATATTAAATAGGACAGTTACCACACACACACACACACACACACACACACACACACAATTATATCATATTGAAAGATAAAGGAAAAAAAAATGTTCTTGCAGCCAGAAAAAAAAAAAAAAACAAAAACTTACCTGTAGCCATAAAAAGAAAAAAAAAAAAAAAACACACCTACTTTTATAAGGGTAGCAAAGAGAAGAATGAAAACAAGTTTCTTATTGGAAAGTATGTAAGCCAGAACACAATAGAATGACATTTTTTACCTGCTAAAAGAAAAAATAAAATTGTAAAGCCAATATTCTATACCCAGGACAAATATATTTCAAAAGTGAAGGGAAAATAAAGACTCAGATAATCAAACATTGAGAGCATTAATTGGCAGTATACCTGAAGTTCAATAAATGTTAAAGAAATGTTCAGGCGGAAGGAGTATGGTACTAGATAAAATGTAACTCTATCTTTCTACACCAAAAAATAGAGAGCTGGAAATGAAATAAAGCTACATGTCAAATTCATTTTCTTTTTATTTTAATAACTAGAGGCCTGATGCACGAAAATTCGTGTAAGAGTAGGCCTTCCTTCCACCAGCTTCCCTCCAGCACCCAGGACCCAGGCTTCCCTCCTCTGGCCCTGGCTTTGTCAGGAAGGATGTCCGGAAGAGGTCTAGTCTAATTAGCATATTACCTTTTTATTATTATAGATACTAAATGATAACGGTCTAAAACAGAGGTATATGTTTGTGTCATATCTAAATGTTAAATGCATGACAAAGAAACGGAGAAGAAAAATGGGAGTGAGCTGCTATAAGCTCCTTAGTCATCAGAAAAATACTAGAACTCAAAATTGAGTTTGGTGAGGTTGTAGGATAAAAATCAATATGTAAAAAATCAATTTTATATCTATGTACTAGCAGTGAACAATTGGCTATTGAATTTTTAAAAAGTAGTATTTACAATAGCACCCAAAAAAGGAGTTATAGTGTTACAGTTTGGTATTGATTTTGTTATCTTATAAGTCCTATAATTCAGGTATAGCCATACCCACCTCTCTCCTGGGGATATGTTTATTTTGCTTTTAACATAAGGTAAGAAATGGATTTTTCTAAGTTTTTGCTTAAGAATGTAGAAAATTAAACTTTAACTTGCTGAAAACAGAATAATCGCACAGTAGGGATTTGGGGATACGTGTTTCAGGGTTTCAGAAAAAAACTAATAATCTGAAGTTTCACATACTCATTTATAACACTTGAGTTTTAAGACATTTGAGGTTCCCTTATCCACATACTGAACTCTAAAAGCAGGATGCACAAATTTTGATATATCAAATGTATAATCTTGGAATGGTATTTGAAGTACAAAACACATTTAATGAAGTAAAGTGATTCAAGAAGAGCATATTGCACTCACAACACTTGTATACTGTGGGCTTCTAAAGAGAGGTGGGTGTAATGCTGTGAAGAAAAGCAATTCCATTCTCAGTAGGTTATCACAGTGTATTTTCAGAAGTTTCTAATTGAAGGCATGCTTCATTTGTCTTGGCTATAAAAAAAAAAGAACCTTCATTCTCTCATGATTATGTCTGTAAATGACCTCATAAAATGTATGCTAGCAAACACACCGCATACTTGCATGTGTGCACACACATGCACATATACACAAACATTTTACTGAGAAATTATTTTCATGTAGATTAGTTCCTATACGTTGTGTATTTTTCTGAGTACTTTCAAAAATAGAAAAGTTAAAAATTAATATAAATGTATTCAGACATATTAAATAATCCTGCATTCAGATTTATTAAATTTAATTTTAAAATGGGAGCATGTCAAAAAGGACATCCTGACCTATGTATTCCATACATTATTTTGTTTAACCAGTGATTCAATGGTTTTTTAAAAAGTGTTTCACTTTGCCTGATCAGTGTGGCTCAGTGGTTGAGTGTCAAACAATGAGCGAGGAGGTCATGATACGATTCCTGGTCAGGACACATGCCCGGGTTGCAGGCTTGATCCCCAGTGGGGGCTGTGCAGGAGGCTGTCAATCAGTAATTCTCCCTCAGCATTGATGTTTCTATCTCTCTCTGTCCCTCTCCCTTCCTTTTTAAAATCAATATAAAAAAAATGTTTTACTTCGTTTATATTTTTTTGAAAACATCAACACACACATACACACATAGAGAGGAACAATAATTTATGTTCACTATGTTCAATATTTCACTCACCTTGTTCAGTTCTTATCCTATATAAAAAAATAAGGCTAATATGCAAGTTGACCGAATGGTGGAATGACCAGTTGCTATGATGCGCACTGACCACCAGATGCTCAATGCAGGAGTTGCCCCCTGGTGGTTAGTGCACTCCCACAGGGGGAGTGCTACTCAGCCAGAAGCCGGACTCTTGGCTGGTAAGCTCGGTGGTGGCAGGAGCCTCTCCTACCTCCATGGCAGTGCTAAGGATGTCTGACTGATGGCTTTGGCCTGCTCCCCCGGGGAGTGGGCCAAAGCCATCAGTTGGACGTCCCTCAAAGGCTCCCGGACTGTGAGAGGGTGCAGGCCAGGCTGAAGGACTCTCACCCCCCCCACATCCGAGTGCAGGAATTTCATGCACCGGGCCTCTAGTTAAGGCATAAGGGTTGCTTCATAATATGCACAGAAAGATTTTCAAGATAATTGCACAAGATTCTAATTATAATCATAGAAAAATGAGCGGATGAATTGAGAATTAAATATTAGTAGTGCCTTCAAAAACAAAGTTCATCGTATCAGTCACTGATGGTATTCAGTTCTTTTCTTCTTCTCTCTAGCCAGACAGTATTAGAGATCATGGGACATTGATCACTCAGCCCTGAAACTCATTCTCATTTACACAATAGGCTACTTAAAATTTCTTGTTTTAGAAATCCTACCCACTTTAAGATGTGACAACTTAAATTTAGAGGTTATCTCAGGCTTTATTACATATATATATATATATATATATATATATATATATATATAAAACCATTGGACCTGCCACTTAATAAGTTTGTGACTTTGGACAAATTACCTAATCCTGTAGGCCTCAGATTCTTCATGTGTAAAATTGCAAAGCCACTAAATGTGGAATAGAAAAGCACTTGGTCCATAGTAAGATCTAGTCAACGATCAATATTGTGATTGTTATTACAGTGGAAATAGTCCATATTTAGAAAGAGAAAGATAACTCTATTGGAACATAGGTTGCATTTATGTGCTACAAAAATTTACAGATTATTACCAATTCATTTAACATATTATAAAGATATCAAAAATTAAATCCCCCAAGGTCCCGAGTCCTTAACAACTACAGGCAAATGAGCATAGCCACATCTCGGCATTATGTATTATCATAATATGTCTAGAAAGAGAACATTTATAACATCAACACATTCAATTAATAATAGAGATTTAGTTCCAGACACTCATATTTCTCTCATCCGAGACTAACTTTGCAAATAGAGCTAGATAGGGTAACATTTATTCTCTTTAAGATCTTTCAAACTTACCAGGGTAAGGGAGAAAGGAAGAAATGCCCAAAGTGAGTTTTGAAATTAAAATCTAAGACAAGCCTCATCTACATAAACCCCCAACTTGGTCACTTGTTTATTCACTCATCCAGTAACTAATAATTCAGTATAAACCATGGTACTGGCACCCTGCTGGACGGACTTTGGAGATACTGTGCTGAGCAATACGGAACAGGCCTCTGCCTTCATGGGAGAACATGTACCTGTTATCTGCAGAAATACATTATTTTGCTGAAATTATTTCATTTACTTATATTTTTAGTGACTACTGTTCTAAGAAATAAACAAATAAAGGTACTTTTATAAAATCGTAACAACTGTAAAGAAAATGAAGCAGGCAGGACGATGTCTCTGGTGGTCAGGATCAAATTTGGTGTGAACAGTCAGAGAAGCCCTCTCCTAAGAGGAGACATTGGATCTAAAAACTGCGTGACGTGCATAATAAAAAGAATAAAATCGTACCATTTGCAATAGTGTGGATGGAGCTAGATGGTGTTATACTAGGTGAAATAAGTCAGACAGAGAAAAAAATACCACTTTTATGCGAAATCTAAGGAACAAAATAAATGAACATCAACAAAATAGACTCATAGGTACAGAGGACAGACTGATGGTTGCCAGAGTGGAGGGGGTTGGGGGGCCAGGTGAAAAAGGTGAAGGGATTAATACGAACTAGTTAGCAGTTACAAAATAGTCACAGAATGTGAAGTAAAACATGGAGAATGTGGTCAATAACATTGTAATAACTGTCCGTGATGTCAGATGGGTACTTAAATATCAGGGGATCACTATAAAGCACATGATTGTCTGGCTACTATGCTGCACATTTTTAATGATCTTGGTCCAAAGTTGTAATGGGAAATGAAATGATTTGGCATACATTATGGAGTATGGTTCCTATAATTAATATATTCAATGGGAGATGAAAATGCCATGCATAAGCAGAGGTTGTCACCTTAATATATCTATATCTAACACACACACACACACACACACACACACACACACACATTCAAATGTTTGAAGTGTACATAGGAAAATCAAACACCTTGGAACCCTTAATGCATCCCTAGTATATAAGTAAGAAATAATAAAATGTCATTAGGTATAGTTTTAAATTATCTTTGTGCAAGATACAACACTCAAAAAGAAGGTCATCATCTGTCTGAAGAATATACCATATAAAAAGGCAGTAAAATGTCAGTTTAGAGATTGCTTAGAAATTCTTGGGAATGAACAAATTAACCTATAATTTAGCAAAAGCATGATGCGACTACACCAACTAACAAGTAGGACCTCCTCAGAACCATTAATATTTACCATGGAAAAGAGTGGCTGTGCCCAGACAGTGCCATCATAGAGGATCAGTCTTTACAGAAACCAGTCATTATTAACAAGCAAGGCTGACTTACTAGTAGAAATCATAAAATTAGTTGTACGCAAACTGGCTTGGCAGGGCTATTTTTTGCTACCGTTTAGGGCAGTGATGGGCAACCTTTTGAGCCTGGTGTGTCAAACTTCGCCAAAAAACTGAGCATAACTCGGGTAGTGTGTCACTTTGAGGAAAAAACATTATTTCGCAAATGTTTCATCCTCGGCATGCGGCCGCCTCAGTGGCCGCGTGTCATCAGAAATGGCTACGCGTGTCAGTGCTGACACGCGTGTCATAGGTTCGCCATCACTGGTTTAGAGTGAGTCTCACTGAACTGCAGGTGCACCAGGGTAAGTTACCTTACCCTCTCCTCTTGTCGCTGATAATGTTGGTGGTGATCTTCTACTGGTAATTGCTGGAGAAGAAGACAGAGTATCTTCAGACCCATTGTTTTAGCACACATAAGGATAGTCTGTTTCCAGGAGACCCTGTCTTACTAGCTTCTGCCAGCCCAGCCTATATAATAAAGAGCTAACATGCTAATTAGACCAGATGGTGGAACCACCTTCTGAAATGACCAGTGGGTGAGGGGTCGGGCCACGAGGGAGCCAGGGCTGCTGCGAGGGCCGAGTCCCTTGCACGAATTTCATGCAGCGGGCCTCTAGTACCAATATAATTATGATGAGGCTTGATGCTTCTTACTGAAGAATCCTTTCGATCTCAAGCATGCATTACTGTCTAAGAGGAAAAAAGTGGTAACTCTCTAGAGACTGCCTTGTAGATCATGCAGTTGTTCAGTGGAAGCCAACTACCTCCCACAATTTCTCATCCAGACCTTCAACTTCTCTTTCCTTCTGCCCATACTCCTCTCTCAATATTTTTTAATCAGCTGCATTCACCCCTACCCTCTGGATACTATACTTATATCCAATGAAGATACATATTTTGTCTCTTGGTTCTTTGAGCATCATTACCTGGAATAGAACTTCAGCTTTAAATTAATGAGGTTAACCTGTGTTCCAACTGGCAGGCTTCATCAGGGAAGAAGGGCTTCAGTCCAATGAAGGTGCAAAATATGGTTTAACTTTAGTTCAGTCTTTCCTCCAGAGAGAACCATGCCTGCTTTCTTTGTAGATCAACACAGCTCTCCAGGACAAGCCTTTTTTTCCTTGTCATAGTAGTATTCCTTCTCACTAAATGTTAAAAAAAAAACATTGACGTATTTTTGCTTTTCTTTCTTATAACACAAAAGAAACCATTTTACCTACAGACGACTTCTCTTTTGGTATCTAAGGTGCCATTGGTGCTATAGATTATTTAAAACATCCTCTTTCTCTGATGCAAATGGTGATCTGACTTAGAAAAAGTGATATGACCTTGGTGATATGACTTAGAAAAAATATGGTAATAAACATAATGGCACATTGCATAGATGGCTAATAAGACGACAAAGGCACTAAATCACAGAACAAATTCATATTTTTATTTCATTTAATCTTTATTAAAAACTTTACAGAGTTACTTATAATGGTATGGAAACTAATTTTCACAACTAACTTTACTATATATCATTTTGTTGGCTGCCCTGTGGCAAACTAAAATATGAGCACATTAGATGAAAACTGAAATCACATTTTTAAATGAAAATAACTCTATTAGATTATGCATGGTTTTGAGAAGACCTACTTGTCATCGACTTTAACCTCCACTGTCTCCTTCTTTTGTAAAGATAGAACACCAGAATTTTAGCCGAACACATGGCTGTACCAAAGGAAGCAATAATCCCCAGCTTCTTTTGCAACCACTCGTAGTCAAGTGCATAAGTTCTGAGTGTTGTGTGCAGACGTTTCACGCACCACTTGTGATAAATGCCCTTATATAGAGGGTGCATACTCTCATTTGGTCTAACCACATACCTCCTGGATGGATCAAGTGTGTGATGGGTGAAACTGGACTTGTCATCACAGATTATGAGGAGTAATCCGAGCACTAAAGGGCAGTTTGAAGTTAGATAAGCCTATCTAGACTGTGCAACTGCTCTACTAAGGACAAATTTTCTAGACTACGATGCCAATTAGATAATTTTGTCTCTGGCAAAATGTGATCTATTTTATGATAGTTTTTTAAAAATAACCCTACTAATATTTCTTTCTTATTATTCCATTTTTATTAAATTTATTGGGTTGACATTGGTTAATAAAATTATATAGGTTTCAAGTGTACAGTTCTATGATACAGCATCTGTGTATTACGTTGTGTGCCCACCATCCAAAGCCAGATCTTTCATCACCATATACTTGACTCCCTTTATCCTTTATGATACTTTAAAACAAATAAAAGAAATGTGAATTGTGAGCATCATGTATTGTAATTGGTTCGTAAATTAAACAATTAAACAGATTCTTTTTTGAAACATGTACTATTTTACTAACAACTGATTACTCCATAAATGCATGACTTTATTATTCCCAATATATAGAACTTTGCTAGACAATATTATAGCTAGAAGTACAAAATATTTTGGCTTTCCAGGAAGGTGGCTCTGTCTTAGAAGGACAGCTTCACCTCCAGCTGCTGATATCTCTTCTTTGAGCTACTGTTTCCTCAATAGTAGAATGAAGATATCATCACTTACTTCACAAAATCACTGTGAGAGTTAAATATGATATAGAATAAAAAGCAATTGATAAAGTGCCAGGCATCAAGATCTTATTTAAAACTGTATGTTATTTTTACTATAATGATGACAATGATGGTGGAAATGGTGAATACATAAGATAAGACTATATTTGAAATGTACCGCACATTTACCAGTAAAGTCATATCTCACATTAATTTAATGAGATACTTGCTTAGGTAAACTTCAAAACAGAATAAAAATGGATAATTTGGTCTACTGTACCAAAATGACTATAAGGGTAAAATCTATTTTAGGGGAAATTCTAGAGCAGTAGAGGACTGTGCAATAAAATATAATCTAGCTGCAATGAAATGAGTGTTTCTGAGAAATTATTTTCACTCCAAATTCCTGCAGAACCTTATCTTAACATCTAATGTATTGGGACAATTAAGTGATTTTCGTATAATCTAGTAATACCAAGTGTTCTAGGTTTTCCTCTCTAAAATTAGATTATACATACAATAAAATAATTACCAAAAATAACCTATTACCTAGAATTCATATAACAGTTGGCATGTTCCCGTGATCCATTTCTAAATTTTTAAATATATAATTAATTGAATGATTTTATAAACGAATAGTAATATCTGGAAATTCACTTCATATTGACTCTAAGAAAAATTAAGTTTGTGAAGTCATGGAGTTTAGGAACACATTTACTAATCCCAGACAATCATGGCTACCAACGGTACAACATATGCAACTTAACGATGCAATTTGCCAAAAAATGATAAAAGTTGGAACCCCTACTGAACACTTTTAAGTGGGGTACCTATCTTCAGATGCTCTTAGTTTGCATAATGGCTTCCCAGATGAAATAACATAGCAAGAAGCAGAAACAACTCACTAGTAATGGTTGACTTACTCCAATTGCTTCTGAATTAAAAGCAGCTGTGGACAGTAGGAGGTTGGTCTATCCTTAAATAACACATTAGTAACATGGATAAAAATTTTATCTCTTGCTTTGATACAAAATGTTAAGAATCACACAAAAAGACACTAAAGGCTGGTAAATGTTATCAAGCATTTTCAGTGAGGTTGTTATACTTTAGAGGTATCTTAAATATTTTCAATCATTTGATTTCATCCTTTTTATTGGTAACCTTTCTCAACCACTTTTAAATCATTGCAAATATCACACAAATCTGAGCTTTCTTTTGTCATAATGACAGACAATTTGAACTGTGATTAATGTAGATAGCATAATATAATTATGTAACAATAAGGGATATTTATGAACTGTTGTGTCTAATGGAATCAATATTTTCAGACGGTCTTAGAAAATATGTTTTATCATTTCAAAAAGTAATACATAATACAGTTGTTTCTGTTATGGTTGTCTTCATTGTTAATACTTTTGAAGATCTGTTTCTATTTTTGGTCATGTGTGCATACAGATATACAATTTAGTGAAACTCTAACATCGCATACAGATCAGATGTTGCTCTGTCTCTAGAATGTAAGACAGAAATAGATGACGGCATTTTGCAAACTGAAAGTAGAGAACATTTTTCAAAGAATTAATTTTAGTAGCAAGTTTTTTGATTCAATAATTCATGTTCATAGGCAAATAGTACAATTTCTCTTCTGTTACCTTTTTCCTTCTCAATTGTTAAGCATAGAAACATGAAAAAATATAACTTATCTTTTGGAACTTTTTTTTTTTTTGGTGTAGTTTAGAATATGTGTGCTATGGAAATTTGGTATTCCTGGAAGGAAAAGGGAACCTTATAGTCAATTAAGAGCCTGTCAGCTGTTCACTGACTTTTTGTGCCATTATTGAAGAGGTAGAATTGTAAGGACTGAATTGGATGAGAGTTAGGTATCTTAGCCATAGCTAATTATATGCCACTAACCAGCTTTCAGACAATGGAAAATTTCTTTAAGAGTTTATTTCTTCTATAATAGTTTGACATGACAACCAAAAATAAAATAATAATTTAAGTTCATAAGCAAATTTAAAATTTTCAAATGCCCAATTCTAAAGAGATAACCCATTTTCGAAAGTAATATCAACAAACTAAGACAAAGAATCTTTGCATCGTTGAGTGGGGTGGGGGAGGGAATTATATCAAACCATTTTAGCAGTTCTAAAGTTGGCTCAAGGTTTAATTGACAATATGTGTGCATACATACAGACATAGTTACAAATCATGTTTTCTGTATATGCATCTAAATGTGTATAAACATATATGTACATTACACATGTGTCTTTGCTTAATTTTAAGCAAAATAAATAAATGTTTTACAAGTTTTATGCATAATAATTTCAATTCCTGGAATGCATGGGTCAGAAATGAAAGGCAGAAAAACTATTTAAAAGAATAATTACTATATTCTTTATATATTTTACTTCTACATCCTGATTTCAATGAACACCCCAATGCTAACATGCCCTAAGTAGTTCTGTCTCATATTTCATACTGTATACTGAGCATTTTAAATTTGTTACTTATATTATTGTAATTAATAGAAGGAAAGGAGAAAAAAAATACAGCCAGACATTATAGACATGTTATTTGGACAGCTTCACCAGGAACACCAGGGAACTCCAGCCCATTCTGTGCAGATCACTGCAGGGGAAGGGGTCCAACAAAGAGAAGATTGGCGCTTGCCCAGTCAAGTTGGGTGGCATAGGGCAAGTACTTGTCCATCAGTCACAACTCCAGACAGAGATGGTTAGGCAGAATGGGCATAGTCACTGCAAGCACTTGAATGTTTAGGTATATATAATCCCCTAAACCAGTGATCGGCAAACTCATTAGTCAACAGAGCCAAGTATCAACAATACAACGATGGAAATTTCTTTTGAGAGCCAAATTTTTTAAACTTAAACTTCTTCTAACACCACTTCTTCAAAATAGACTCGCCCAGGCCGTGGAAGAGCCACACTCAAGGGGCCAAAGAGCCGCATGTGGCTCACGAACCACAGTTTGCCGACCACGGCCCTAAACAAAGGAGTTCACTTTCTTGTTGCTCTTGTTGCTTGGGGTGTGCTCTCTTGATTCTCTTGCTTTCACCCCTAAGGGCCACAGCCATATGGATCCCACACACCATGGACTAATGGACTGCAGCTAGCCTGATGTACTGGATATGGTTCCAACATGGAAAGGAACTCTGGACACTGGCTCTGGTTTTAGCTCTACTAAAGCCCCAGCTACACTTCTTCCTGACTGGGCTAAGGAAAATAGGACTTTGGAAACTCAGAGGTATAATTCCATAGAAATAAAGCTTTCTACTGTATCTCATCCTACCGTGTGGGTCTCCAGAAATGCTTATTCAAGTGTACGCCATTAACACTACTTCCACAAACAACTGGAGACAAGGAGCCCCTCTCTCCTATCCTAACCCTATTATCATCACAAACAAAATACCTGCTCTATTTATTTCTAACTTCCCTTCCTTTCCTCTTTTACAGAGAGATCTCTCTTCTACCAGTTCGGCAAACTTTTTTTGATGTTATTTTATGGAAGTATAACATATACACACATAATTGTACAACTTGATTAATTAACCCAAGGTGAAAAGAGCACACAGATATCACTTGGGTTAACTGGCTGTTAGAGGAGAGGGGTTTGGGAGACTGGGCGGAAAAGTTGAAGAGATTAAGCAAAAAACAAACAAAACAACACAACAACAAGAAAGTGACAGAAATGCATAAAGCAAAATCTGATTGAGCTAAAACAAATAAATAAGCAAACTGACTGTTATAGTGGAGACTATAATATCCCTATGTTGGTCATTGACAGATCACATTGATAGAAAATCAGTGAGAATTTAGTTGACTGAAAACTACAATTGGTCAACATTTTTAATTGATATTTATAGAATACTCCATCTAACAACAGCAAAATTCAAATTAATCTGAAGGGCACAGCAAACATTCACCATAATAAATCATATTCTCAACCCTAAAACATAGCTTATTTGAATTTAAAGAAAGAATACAGAGTATGATGTCAAAAAGGAACAATTAAACTAGAAACCAATACAATGAAGATAACTACTATATGTGGAAATTAAACAACACATTACTAAATCACCCATCATTCAAAGAAAAGGCCTCAAGACCAATGTATTGCATATATTAGAAAAGGAAAGATCTAAAATCAATAGCCTATGTTCCCAACCTTGAAAAGCTAGAGCAAGAAGAGCTAAATAAGAAAAAGAAGAACATATATAGAATTTAAGTAAATATTCAACAATCATAAAATAAGCCAGCATTTTAAGAGACACTATCACATGCGCTGGTGAGGATGTAAAGTAAGAGCTATTCACATATGCTACTGGTTGTATGTGCAACCGTATTTGAAAAGTTAAATGTATATATCCTAGAACACATAAATTTTACTTCTATATACTTAATCTAGACAGATTCTTGTGCTTTGAACTAGGAAGCAAATGCAAGAATATTCACAAATTTGTTCACACAACTTGAACAAAATATATATATTTAAATGCCCCACAACTGTAAAGTGGATAAATATAAATTGATATATAATAGTACAAATGAATTTTATTTGCATTGAATATTAATCAACTACAACTATGCTATCAAAATGGATGGAGCTCAAAACAAATCCTGATAAAATAATAGCACAGAAATTTTTAAAAGGCTTTTAAAAATGTTTAAATCTTGGAAAATAAATATTGGTACTTATGCTACATATATACATGAGAAAACCATTACAAGAACAAAAGAACTATTTCACACAAAAATCAGAAGTGTGGTTACTACCAATGGTGAAGGAAGTGGGCACCCAGGATGTTGGTAATACTGATAATGTCCTCTCTCTTATGTTAGATAGTTTGAATACAATGCTATGTTTTATTTGCATTTCAATTGTGCATCTCCATTATATGCAGATTCAGGCATTTGTTATATTTCATAAGAAAAAAATACTTTAAAACATTTTTGAGCTAAAATTTCTATAATCAAACATATCTAAGTTGTTTTGTACTCTGAAAATGTAATGGGTAAGCCAAAGTGGGAAAAAAGGAGTCTGTAATTTTCAGAATAAATAGAAACAGTTGACAAGAGTTAAGACTGTGAAATATCCATTTAAGCTTATAAATTACATTATCAAAATGGTGTTTCCTTTTCTTTTCCATTCTTTGGTTCTTTACCCTTCCATTTGATTGGGAGATAAAAGTGACTGGCAGACAATGAATTGGAAAATTCAACTCATTCCATTGAATCCAAAATCCTTTAGTATTTATGTAGTTTAATGCATTTCTTATAACTTTACAAATGTCTAAAGCACTTTATAAAGCTCAATTAGTGTCAGAGTTAAAATCATTGAAAGCCATTTAAACTTTCAGCTAATCATGTAGTTTAGACTTAACTTCAAATGCTATGTAAAGTGAGAATTTGAGAAAGAAACCATGATTTTATTACTTTTTAAAAAATTATTAAAGAATGTTCTATAATTAAAATAAAAGATATTTTTTCTTTACCACTCAAAGACAAATCTGTCACCTATATTTGACACCCTTTACCCTTTATTATATCCCCCACTTCCCTGTGGTCATAACATAAATATTTATTATATAATTTTATAATATACATTTATAATATTACCAGAGGGGTAATAAAATTAACTGCTTATTCAGTTTAAAAATTACCTTAATTCACATTAGCTTAATAGGTACAAATTTTTGAAGATCATAACATATACATCAGAAAATCATAAATCATCACCAAAACATTTCCAGAAATTTAGGAATTTTATCCTTAGTAAACATTTCTGTAAAGGGCCACCTAGTATTTTAGGTTTTATGGGTCATTGATCTTTGTCACAACTATTCAACTCTGCCCTTATAGCTTAAAAACAGCCCTAGACATAAACTAATGGGTGTGGGTGCTTTTCAATAAAACTTTATTCACAATAATAGGTTGGTATTTGCAGGCTTTAGTTAAGATTGTGTCCTGACTGGGAAGTGAACCTACCACCTCTTGATGTACGGGCCAATGCTCCAACCAACTGAGCCACCCAGCCAGGGCTCCTTCTCTCTGTTTTTGTTATTGTTGTGAATGATTTGTCGAGAAGAATGAGATTATTTTAATCAAATTGGGTATCTTTTTACTATTGTCTATTCGAATTGTAATCAAATTGCACTCTTTACAACAATGCAATGAAATCTATGTTTATCTCTGTTTCCCAAAGTTAGAAAGTTAAATTTAGCAAAGCTAAATCATTTATTTTAATTATTATTTTACTAGAGGCTGAGTGCACAAATTCATGCATGGGTGGGGTCCGGCTGGCCCGGCCTCAATTGGGGCAGATTTCGGCTGAGCCTGTCAGAAGGAGGAGATGGTAGGAGGTTGGCCGGCCAGCTTGCCCTGATCAGGGCCTGATCAGGGCCTGATCAGGGCAGGGCCAGCTAGAGGTAGGGGCTGCGGATGATTGGCTGGTGGGCCCCACCCCTGATTGGGGTGGGGGGCTTATTGGGGGCGGGGCCAGGCATGGGGAGAAGCTGTGGGTGGTACACTGGCTGGCCTGCCCCCAAATGGGCTTTGGGGGGGCCAATTGGGGCTAGCGGCCTGGAGGAGGGGCCATGGGTGGTTGGCCAGCCAGCCCTGTCCCTGATCAGAGTAGGGGTCAATTGGGGGTGGAGTTGATGGGGGGAGGGGCCGTGGGTCAATCGGGGTGGTGGGGGCCCATTGGGGGCAGGGCTGGATGGACGGAAGGGCTACAGGAGGTTGGCTTACAGTCCCTGCCCCTGTTGGAGTGAGGGGGGCAATCAGGTGTGGTCGGGGGAAGGGGCTGCAGGAGGGTGGCCACCAGCCCCGCCTTCTATTAGGGTAGGGGGGGGATCAGGGATGGCGCTGGCTAGGGGGAAGGGCCACGGGGCGCTGGATGGCTGCCTCACCCTCGATGGAGTGGGAGAGGCTGATCAGGGGTGGTGCCAGCTGGGGAAAGGGGCTGTGGGAGGTTGGCTGGCCAGCCCCACACCCCGCCCATCTGGTGGTTCACTGGCTGCAGTGAGCGTCATAGCAACTGGTCATTCCGGTCATTATGTCATTCTGGTTGCTGGCTTTATATATATACTAGAAGCCCGGTGCATGAAATTCGTGCATGGAGGGGGATTGTCCCTCAGCCCAGCCTGTACCCTCTCCAATCTGGGACCCCTGGAGGGATGTTCGACTGCCCGTTTAGGCCCGGATCGGGCTTAAACGGGCAGTCAGACATCCCTCTCACAATCCAGGACTGCTGGCTCCCAACTGCTTGCCTGCCTGCCTTCCTGATTGCCCCTAACTGCTTCTTCCTGCCAGCCTGATTACCCCCTAACCACTCCGCTGCCAGCCTGTTTGCCCCCAACTTCCCTCCTCTGCCGGCCTGGTCACCCCTAAGTGCCCTCTCCTGCAGGGTTGATCACCTCCAATTGCCCTCCCTTGCAGGCCTGGTCCCTCTCAACTGCCCTCCCTTGCAGGCCGGGTGCCCCCAACTGCCCTCTCCTGCTGGCCATCTTGTGTCCACATGGGGGCAGGATCTTTGACCACATGGGGCAGCTATATTGTGTGTTGCAGTGATGATCAATCTGCATAATACTCTTTTATTAGATAGCATAGAGGCCTGGTACAGGGGTGGGGGCCAGCTGGTTTGCCCTGAAGGGTGTCCCGGATCAGGTGGGGTTTCCTTGAGGTGTGGGGCGGCCTGAGCGAGGGGCCTGTGGTGGTTTGCAGGCCAGCCACGCCCCCTGGCAAACCAAGCGGAGGCCTTGGTATCTGGAATTTATTTTCCTTCTACAATTGAAACTTTGTAGCCTGGAGCAGAGCCAAGCCTGGGGCTCCCTCCGCGGCCGGCAGCCATTTCTGTTGGGGTTATAATTGAAACTTTGTTGCCTTAAGCGGGTGGTCCAGGCCAGGGTGTGCAGAAAGCTTTGCTTCCCCTGTTGCCAGTGGCAACCCTGGCCTCCTCTCTCAAGCTCCATTCTTACGCCATTTCTGTTTGAATTTGTTTACCTTCTATAATTGAAACTTTGTAGCTTGAGTGGAGGCTTAGGCCTGCAATGGCTCGAGGAAAGCTTGTTTCCCTCTGTTGCCTGGGAATCCTTGCTCTCTGTGGCTGTAGCCATCTTGGATGGGTTAATTTGCATACTTGCTCTGATTGGATGGTAGGTGTGGCTTGTGGGCGTGGATTGTGGGTGTGTCAGAAGTATGGTCAATTTGCATATTTGTCTATTATTAGGTAGAATCATTATTTTAATATAAGAATTGAAAAAATTAGTCCAACCTGTATTTCTGCTAGGTAAATGTAGAAGAGAAATGCTTTGGAAATGCCCATCTAAAGGGCGCTCTCTGGAGGCACCCCGACTCTACTGTCAGCCAGGAAGAAGTTCAATGATGAAATAATAAACAGTCACCAATAACTGCCCTTTCTTTAAAGTTATTGCACTCTCACCTAATTTATTTTTACAAACAATTTTCCATCATATTTATATTTTTATTTACTTATTAATTGTGATAAGAACTCTTAACATGAAATCTACCATTCTAACAAATTTTAATAGCAAAAAGTTATAACCACAAGCACTAGGTTGTATAGAAGATCTCTAGAATATATTCATCTTCCATAACTGAAACGTTATACATATTGAACAACTCCCCATATTAACACATTATTTGCAATGAAATAAGGTACCTGTTGTGGTTGGTTTCCCAAAGAAATCATCCCTGATTACATCCTAAGGCAGAACTTATTCAGATTGGAATTAAATAATTTAATTTCAAATTTCTGTTTTCTCAAATTTACTTGTGTTAAATAAACCATCCTATATAATAAAGTGGTAATATACAAATTGACCATCAGGCCCTCACACAAGATGGGCACCCTCATGTGCACAAGATGGCTGCCCCCATGTGGTCACAAGATGGCTGCCCCCATGTGGTCACAAGATGTCCACCCCCATTTGATCACAAGATGGCCGCCACAAGATAGCCTGCAGGGGAGGGCAGTTGGGGCCAACCAGTCCTGCAGGGGAGGGAGGGCAGTTGTGGGCGACCGGGCCAGCAGGGGAGGGCAGTTAGGGGTGACTCAGCCAGCAGGGGAGCAGTTAGGCATCAATCAGGCTGGCAGGGGAGTGGTTAGGGGGCAATCAGGCAGGCAGGCAGGCAGGCAGGCAAGCGGTTGGGAGCCAGCAGTCCCAGATTGTGAGAAGGATGTCCGACTGCCATGCACCGGGCCTCTAGTATATAATATAAGAGAAATATACTTCTAAATCATCTTTCATATTATACTGACTTTGAGAAATAGTGTGAACAAACCTTTTCTCATTTATATTTATTAAGGATTAAAAACAGTAAAAGCTGTGTCTGTTTTTTTTAAAATTTTTGCTGAGTGTTTTATTGACATAGTTTATAGATAAAATGTGTTGTTACATATTCATTCATTCCAGAATAATTATTATTTTTTTCAATGAAAATGTTGTTTAGGGAAAACTGAATTAAATAACAAACATTAGTAACAATTTGAGCATTATATGAACACTTTAACCACATGAGAAAAATGTCTCAAAATTATATGAAAATTATATACTTCTAAGTAAATCTGATGTGTGTTAATTGAGGTTGATACTATCTGAAACATATAATCTATCATTTTTAAAGCGTACCTGCAGCATATCAAGTTAATTATACTTTACAGAGGTTGTTGGCTTGGGTTGCTATTAAAAAGCCATAAGCTAGGTGGCTTAAACAATAAACATTAATTTCTTACAATTCTGGAGGCTGGAAAGACAAAAACCAAGGTGCCTGAAGAATTGGTTTCAGGTGAGGGCCCACTTCCTGGTTTGTAGATGGCAACTTATTGCTGTGTCTATCCGCTTCTGGCAGAGAGACAGCAAGCTCTGCTCTCTTTCTCATATTATCAGGGCACTCATTTAATCATGTTGGCTCCACACCTATCTTCCTTCCCAAAACCTCATCTCCTAAGGCCATCACATGGGGAGTTTCAACATATGAACGTTGGGGGAAGACAAACATTCAATTCTTAACAGAGGCTTTCTTTTCTGTAAACACCATTTTCTTGAGGATTACAATTTGTATTCTATGCAGGACAATAAGAAATATCACTGACTAGGGTGGTGGCAGAAATGGGGAGAAGTAAAAAATTTCGGTTATTCAGGATGAGTAAGTTCTGGAGATCTAATGACAGCATGGTGACTATAGTTAATAAAACTATTGTGTACTTAAACTTTTCTGAGTCGGTTGATCCTAAGTCTTCCCCCTACCCCCACACACAAATGTAAATATGTAAGGTAATGGATATGTTAATTACCTTGATTTTGGTAATCATTGCACAATGTGTACATATATCAAAACATCACATTATACATCTTACATATATGCAATTTCTATTTTCTACACCTTAAAAAAAAAACCTGGAAAATTAATCTAATTAAAAAGAAGACATACTATAGACTCAGGTGAGAAAGTTCTATTTTAGGCCAATCTCTAACAAACAAGAGTTTACAATGACAGACAAGCCTAAGCTGGATTTCTTAGTCTTTCCCATTGCCAGATATTTGTAATTCAGAGCATATCAATCTCGAAGACAAAATATATAAAATGAACATATGAGGTTACTACAAATGAACATTTTTTAAAAAGCAGCTTCCATGTAGAAGCAAAATCTAATTTCAGAAAAAGTGTGTCCTTTTTTCCTCTAGGCTCTCCTTTACAATTTTTAAGAATAAATTGCCCTCTGCAATTTGTTTGAATGAAAAATTGTCTTGAAAGAAAAATGTATAAAGAAAATTAGCCTCTTTTGTAGAGTAAAAAAGTTAGCATGCTAGTAATATTTTCTACTTGCACATGTGCAGTTACATTTTTAAGTTTAAGTATTTTGAACCATTACAGGAGAATTGAACAAAATAATATGCTATCAAACATCATTTTTATACATTTACTTCACTGTTTATCACTTAATTTGCATACATTTCACTATATGGAGTTAGCATGATATGCTTCTGTTTCTTCATAAGGTTAAATGATATGATATGCATCTATGATATTTAATATATTTATTTCTTAGAAGCCCAAATTAAAAAAAAAATACAATGTTAAAATACTGAAACATAAACAAACTAATGAGAAAAACAATTTAATCAGTAGTAGGTACATTTTATAAATTTTTATATATATTGCAATAAAAATTTTAAATAAAATTGTCTTCAAAAATTTCCTTGGATATTTATTTCCTTTGGTAGGCTTTGAAAAATGTAACTTTAATGTATAGTTTATTATGATATTTTTAAAAAATCAAATTTATTTTTTATAATAAAATCCATGAAGGAAATATGTACATACCTATATGCATACCTATATTTACATGTTTGTATATCAAAATATTTCTATGAAAGTAGGAATATAACTCATTAAGTTTGGAGAGAAGAAGAAAAACATTTAGGGGAAATAGTCAAAGTTTGGGTATGAACATAGGCAGGAGGATGTTAAAAAACTGCACAAGATTGCATGGGTTGTGAGTTCAGGAAAAATAAAAATACAGAGTAGAATATTATCTTGAAAGTTAATAAGAAAATAATGTTATTAAAGATAAAGTTGTAAATGAGATTGCCCATGAAGCTTGTTTAGATTAATAAAAAATCAATCAAATTCTTGAGCAGACTCCTAGAAAATACACAATTATCTTATCTAATAAAAGAGTAATATGCAAATTAACCATCACTCTGCTACACCCACAAACCACGCCCACCAGCCAATCAGGAGCGAGTATGCAAATTAATCCAACCAAGATGGCTGTGGCCATGGAGTGAGCAAGAGGCTTGGATTGCCCCCAGCGATGGAGGAAGCCAAGCTTTCTGCACACTCTGGCCGGCCCAGGCCTCCACTCAAGGCTACAAAGTTTCAATTATAGAAGATAAATAAATCCCAGATACCAGCACCTCTGCTTGGGTCACCAGGGGGCGTGGCCAGCCTGCAAACCACCATAGGACCCTCGCCCAGCCCGCCCCATGCCCCAAGTGAACCCCCACCCTGATCCGGGACACCCTTCAGGACAAACCAGCTGGCACCCACCCATGCACCAGGCCTCTATCCTATCTAATAAAAGAGTAATATGCAAATTGACCATCAGTCCAACACACAAGTTGGCTGCCCCCATGTGGTCAAAGATGGCTGCCCCCATGTGGACACAAGATGGCTGCTACAAGATGGCCAGCAGGGGAAGGCAGTTGGGAGCAACCAGGCCTGCGAGGGAGGGCAATTGGGAATGATCAAGCCTGCAGGGGAGGGCAGTTAGGGGTGACCAGGTCATTAGAGGAGGGAAATTGGGGGCGACCGGGCCTGCAGGGAAGGACAGTTGGGGGGGGGATCACAGGCCTGCAGGGGAGAGCAGTTGGGGGGACCAGGCCTACAGGGGAGGGCGGTTAGGGGCAAATAGGCTGGCAGGGGAGTGGTTAGGCATCAATCAGGCTGGCAGGGGAGTGGTTAGGGGGTGATCAGGCTGGCAGGCAGGCAGGCAAGTAGTTGGGAGACAGCAGTCCTGGATTGTGAGAGGGATGTCCCACTGCCCATTTAGGCCCAATCCCAGTAGGATCGGGCCTAAACAGGCAGTCATACATCCCTCGAGGGGTCCCAGATTGTAGAGGGTGCAGGCTGGGCTGAGGGACACCCCCCCCATGCATGAATTTCATGCACCGGTCCTCTAGTAAGGAATAAATATGAAAAAGAATTTGCAAAAGATACTAGGAAGTGGTATTCAAAAATTGAGAGACAAACCAGGTTCAAAAAGAAAAAAATAATCTAATCTTATCAAATAGACCTGAGAGTTTAAGGAGACAAACTGTTTAGAAGTAGCATCGGATTGAGTCTAAAGGAAGACAATATTGTGGTGAGAGAAATGTCCTTGGAAAGTGTTCCAAGTACAGAGGGAGCAGCAAGGGGTTATGGACATCAAAGATGGAAAACTAAATCTTTCAGAAAGTTGTCTTTGAATTGCAGGAATGAGGCAATGCAGTAACGGAAGGGGCCATGTAGTCAGACATTTTCTTTGTGGGAGAGATTTAAGTTTATAATTTTGCACAGAACCAGTTAATAAGGTTTAAAAATAAGATATTTCTTACTGTAATATCATCTTTCTCCTTTATTTTAAATACTAGCAGTTATGGGACGCTCTCTTCTATAAGTGATTAGCTTAGGACACCGGGAGCTACAGGGGTGGCCACAGCACTCAGGCTTTAGCTTCTGCATGCCTCAGTTTTTAAACGAAGAGAAGGCATGATTCTGTAAACCTGGAGTTCTTAACTGCATAAAAGTTACCTTGTGCATTCGTCAACTTGGCTGGTAACGGTGAGATGATGCTTCAGTCTTAAGTTTCTGCATTATAAGAAATATATTGTTCCATGATAAACATAGAATACACCTCAAAAAGCTATATGGGGTATGTGGGTGTTGTTTTTTTAGAACATGCTGAATTAAATTTTCTTATTATGTCATCAATTCCCAAATCCTATTTTTATCACTCTACTAGGCAAAAACCTGGTATAAAGAAAGACCATTGCTTGGGAGACAAAAGCTCACTGAGAGACAATCTGTGCAGTAGAAAGGATAGCAAATATGGGACTATTAATTTAATTTTTTTTTACTATTTAGTTACCGTAGTAATATGTGTAACTCTCTGTGTCAATCTAAGGAAGAAACATCACTTATAACTCCTGTTCCATGATTGGTAGGTTCCTTATTTCTCTCATGGTTGCTTTTTAACAAAAAGCTACATTTGAGGCTAACAAACTCTCAACTTAACCTGCTTTTAGTTTCAAGACACCAGAATGCTTTTTAAAGAACAGAACTTCACCCTAGAAATCCTGGGTTTAAGTCCTAACACATTAATATGCACGTGAGGTGACTTATTCCACATTATTAGACCTCTCTAAGACATAGAAGCTTTGACAATAACAAGTTTCTTAAAATAATTATCCTTAAACAGTAAACAAAATTGTTGTGAGGCTCAATTTTAATAACATGGAGATATTTTTTAAAAAAGAAATTGCTATCCAAAAGTAACATATTGTTAAGCATAACCAATGGACACAGACGGTAGGGGGGTGAGGGCATGTGCTAGGGGCTGGGAGTGGCTGGGGAGAGGTTAATGGGGGGAAAATGAGACATATGTAATACTTTAAACAATAAAGGATTTAAATTTTAAAAAGTAACATATTGTTAATACATGTGACCCTGACTCAAACTAGCTGTACAATACTGAATGGGTTTTGCTTCTGAAAAAAGAATCTTGTCTAATTTTTCTTCTGTGTGTCTGTGAGGGACAGGGGAGGCACACTTATACTAAAGAATCCCCAAGACTTTGTCCATTGCCATATTTTGAAATATTACCATACATGCCAAAGATAGCAAAAGAGTACCTACTGTGCTTAGCACTCATCTCAGTCATAGGGAACCGTCTTGACTTAAGCGAATTTCTATGATAAAGTTTGACTTAATTTATTCTTTGTGCTTGCCTTTCTTGGTATGTCATGAAATAAAAAAAATATTTTCCATTAAAATTAATAAAAAAAATATAAAGTACTTTTTTCATTTAACATCTTTTTATTTAGTGTCCAGGTTTTAAGAAATTAAATGAAGTTATCAAGTGAGCAGTAAGTGAATTGAATGACAAGTGTGTGTATGTTTTAAGTGTATAGATATTTATGAAAAGTTGAAAGCTTGAGCCAACATGTATAGAAGGTAAATACAAGTTCTATTTGATCTTAGTGAGTACACTAATCTAGTTGTAGCATTGTGGTCCTATAGTATATGCTAAACATAAGATACTATTGCTGCTACAATTTAGACCTATCAGAATACTCAAGGCCAAGGTAGGAAATGTGAATTTTATTTTATTACTAGAGGCCCAATGCACAAAATTTGTGCAAGAGTAGGCCTCCCTTCCCCCAGCTGCCAGCACCAGCTTCCCTCTGGCACCTGGACCTGGGCTTCCCTCCGGCTGCCAGCAGGCACCTGGGACCTGGGCTTCCCTTGCAGCCCTGGCTTCATCTGGAAGGTTGTCTGGAAGGACATCTGGTCTAATTAGCATATTATGCTTTTATTATTATAGACCAGGGGCCCACTGCACGAATGAATGCATCTAGAAAGGAACTATGGTCCAAGAGGCTGTGGTGGGCACAGGGGTGGGTCTCGGCCCATCCTCTGTGGCCCCTCCCACTGCGGCCCCTGGACCCCTGTCTGCCGGCAGCCCCGCTCCTGCCCCCGCTGCTCGCACCCACTGATGGTGCGGAGCGATTGGGGCTGGCGCCAGCAGTGGGTGCGAATGGGGCCAGCACCGTCCGTGGGTGTGAGTGGCGTCTGCTGCCCAGTCGCCCCTCAGGAGCAGAGGGAGGGGGAGAAGCCCTCAGGGGCTATCGGGACTGGCACTGGGCACCGGCAGCAGGTGCATGGGGTGGCTCTGGCGCTGGCAGTGGGTGCGAGCGGCAGCTCCGGTGCCGGCAGCAGTTGCGAGCGCCGGGCAGGGCACGGGAGCAAAGAATTTTCAGTAACCACCAGAGGCTCATCCCAATGAGAGCGACTGGTGGCCTGCCTTGGTCTAGCGCCCCAGCTCACCTGCTCCACCATCCCGCGGTGGCCGACACCCGCCATGTTCTGTGCTCTGCCGCCAGCTGCCGATGCCCGCTATGTTCTGTGTGTGTGCCCTGGTGGTCAGCACATGTCATAGTGACTGGTTGTCCAGTTTTTCTGCCATTTGGTCTATTTGCATATTAGCCTTTTATTATGTAGGATTATTGGGTGATTTCATAAGATTAGGACATTAAAAAGGTATTTTTATAAGTTCACAGTGCTATCAAAATCTTGCAGATATTGAGTATGAGTTGCAATGGACTGTATTTTATCATTTTAGTTTAAAAATATTTTATAGTGTACTTTTCTCTTTCCTACTTTTATACTATTTATTGATTGTTTTATAAATTATTTAATTAAATATAATGTTTCAGTTTGTTTATGATTTAGAAATATTTTTCTAGTTTTTAATCCTACTATTGTCCTCATTTTTAGTCTTCTAAGCAAAATAGTAAACTGAAACTTCAAAGGAAGAACCTTTTCTTTCTCTTTCTCACTTGTAATTAAATAGCTTTATTTTCAGCAGGGGCTCAAGTTAAATGTTATTCTACACAATTGACAAAGCAAGTATGGTGCCTACTTCTCATTCCTTCAAAGTATCTGCTAAATTACCCTTAGCATCTCTTTGTTTAACTTCATTCCAATGTATCCTATAGAGTTGATTTTCAAGCAACATTTGACAAGAAGTATTCTTCAATGTTTTGCTTGCTGCTCATTTAGTAGTGTCAATCTTGAACTCCCACTGCCCTGCAAATTGCATTTCTTCAGGCTAAGTGAGTTTTTCAACTAATTCCCTTTCATAATGTAATAATTCAGGTAAGTAGAGACAGCATATAGAATGGTACACTAGACAGTAATTAATTGCTGATCAATTTTCATACATTTCAGAGAAATACATAAAGAGAAAAGCATACTGGAGATAATTTGGTAACTACGATATGGCATTTAGTTTAAATTTCTAAAAATATATTAAAATTGATGATTTTCACCTTTATTTTGATAAAATAGTATATTTTAGAAACTTCATGATTTATATCAGTTATATTTTTCAAAATATGTAATATATTGTGAATAATTTAAAAAAGCAAATTGAATAATTAAAAAGGTTTGCAATATATAAAATGGTTAGAAATTAGTGTCTAGTCAGAAAGTTTAATTCAAACATCTTTTCTATTATATGTTAAAATCAGAGAAACAGAAAGGTAATTAGTCTCAAAATCAGGACTTTGATTTAGAAGTTTTGTTCTTCCTAGTTATTTTTCTAAGTAGGCCATGGATTAAGTATCAGTGATTGGACTTTTACTTTTTGTATATTATTTGAATCACCAAACAAAACTTTCTTAAATGAATTAGACACCCTTTAGGTATAGTGTTTGATAAATACTGCCACCATTAAAAGGCAGATAATTTTAATAAGTTTAGTTAATGATATACCACTGTCTTTTGTCTGATGATATAGTATACACATGTTTTAACAATATAGTAGTTGTGGAAATTAATGGTAGTTGATAGCAAGCAAGTCTCAGGCTTCTGCAGTCCAAGACACACCCTCTCTTCTAATAAGGGATTCAGGGTTCCGGTCCTTTCCATCATGTTGCTCCACTATATGGAATCCTTTGTTTCCAACCACAAGTGCCAATGAGTTAATGAATATTTCAATACTAGGCCTTCAGAGGATGTACATCATGATCACATTTAAATGCAAGGGGATTAGAATATGTAGTTGTCCTACATTCTCATGAAAAAAGTAGTGATTTGGGGAAAACAATCTGTTCTCAATAATGTATACCCTATTATTAATGCTATTCAGGCATTTTGTGGCAGTGGTTATATGAGCTCATTTTACATATGTCCAGTACACTTTTAATATTTATTTGTTTACATATACACCAAATTATCTGCATCTGCAGTCTCATATGAGCCAATGATGTCAAACTGAATGGGGTCCTCTGCCAGGAATATAGAAAAGAGAGCCCCAGATGTGGCAAGGTGAGAGAAAAAGTAAGGCCCAATCGATGATGTGGTTCAAAAGGCAAGACTTGTTTAGGAGCAGAAATGATTATATTCTAAAAATGTTCAGACACATAAAAGAAAGAAACAAACAAACAAACAAAAATTAGAGACCGGGAGGGCATCTGGATTACTTATTCTGTGGGGAAATGAGCACTAAACATGGTTACTCAGATGGAAGGCATTTGTCAGTCTCTGTGGATAAATCCAGGTAATTTGTTGGAGTTTATCTATAAAATGAATTCAGACAGAAAGGAAATCAAACTTATTTGAAGCTTCCTACATGGGGAAAACAATGGAACCAAACACAGGATTGCAGGAAAGACCTGAAATGAGTGATTGTAATGTGTCCATTACTATTAGGAGGCATCCGCTGCTCCTCTTTGTCTGGGTTCTGAGGACAGGGAGAGTTTCGTACTCCTCTTTTCGGGTCATATAAAAAGTGTCCAAAGTAAAAGTGTGTGTGTCCTATTTGTCGTTGAAGAAACTTACCATTTTCTAGAATTCATGATTGCCTTGTAACCAGAGCTTTGTGATGGACTCAAGAGACATTGAATATTTTTAGATCATCAGGTTTTCACTTGTTGTTTAAGAACATGGTTTTCATGTGGCTTTCTGTACCTTAAGAAAATGCAGAACTATTCTTTTTTTTTGTAATTAAGTAAATTATAAATTTGATTGGCTACTTTAGTGGAAACCAGACTTTATAAGATGATAGTCATAAATAAGAAGAATCTGGAAGTTAGACTGTCTTATCCCACATTGGCTGTTTTAGGGTTAAGGATACTAACCCTAAAACTAGACATGACTTTCTTTAAATTCATGTGTTTCCCTTTCAGAGACACTAAAGACATACTCAGGAAGCAAAGACAAAATGGACTTTCTCCTCCCACAGCCTCAAGGAGAATCAATTTCAATAAGGGATAGGAAAATGTAGCATTTGATTTGATTTAAAGCAGAGCCTGATGGGGCTAACTTCAAGCCTAGTTTAAAACCAGGGATAAGGATTTATGGGGGGAACCTGGAAGGTTATGAATGTACATCCATGCTATTAGAAAGTGAGCAAGTTATTTTAAGGTTTTTAGTCAGTTTCATACTGATATTGGACCAATGCTCTACAGAAACAAGCAGGAAATTAGTACACATGTACGAGATATGTCCTAAATTTGAGAAGGATCCATTTTTATTAATTTGCTTTGGAAGATTATCTGAAAATTGTCCTAACTTAATGGGATTAAGAAATTGAATCAGTGCTTAGAGGTAGGGGTAGGAAGAGGGCAAATATTTCTGCCTAACATTTTTATTACTATAAGCTATACATACATACATACATACATACATACATACATACACTTATTATTGTGGCATTGAAATAAAAACAGTTGTCTACTTTCTCCATATATTTAACATGCATGAGAGGACAGGAAGCTATGACCACAAAGCTTCTGTCCACTGAATTTCTTGTCTTTGTTATGGCTCTAAAATATTAATGGGATTATCGAGGTAAAGAGGTTAGGTCTCCCCGCTATCTTCTATGTGAATCATACAACATGTTAAGATATAAAGTAAGATCAGTAGAGTAGCTACACTGCTGAGCTGGTTGTGGCCAGTCAATGAAGAGCCACCAAGAACACAATGGGTCACTGATCCCAGGGCTAGTGAGAGGGCTTAGAATCATTTCATTTCAGCCTGTGATGAGGCTTCCAGCAGCCTCTCCACGGTAGTTGGGGGTTTCTATGGGTTGATGTCTAGGGCATAATTACATCTCCCCACTTCCTGGTTCACCTACATGCAAAGGAATTCTGTCGGTTGTACTATATAACAATTTTAGCAGAACTTGGAGACTTCAAAATGTAGATTAAAAAAGATATCCTTTGGAATCTTTTAGAAACACAATTATACCTTGTCCTTAAAAAAATTACTAAGAAAAGATGATTGTAAAGATGAAGATGAAAAACCAGTTAGTGAAGGAAACAATAAAATAATTAGGTTGCAAGAATTATTGGAAAGTTGGAGTCAGATGTGTTCTAAATGTGGTGACTTTTGTACATATTTGAGACTTACATGACCTATACATGTTTTTAAGGGAGTGAAAAATATAAGGTAACTTATTTTTGTACTGTTGGTATCTAAATCATACTCAAAGGAAAGCATATAGAGTTTAAATCAGCAGCATAACAGTAAATTTGGCATTTCAATCTAAAGTGCCATCTCTCTATAAGAACCTATAACTACTCAACAGGGAAAGCTGTTGGTTAGTGGTAAGTAATGTGTTTCAGTTGCTGAGTAAACTTAGTGTGAGAGAATGAATAATACACCAGGAAACCTGAGACAGCAAGAGGAAGTTAAGAATTTGATCAATGGAAACAACCAGATTCTCAAAAATAAGAAGATACAGGAGGAGTAGAGATTTTAGTGATTTATTTAGATATTTTTTCTTCGAAGTAATATAAATTATAATGCCTTAGATACATCAAAATGGCAACTGCTAATCTCCCCTAGAAGGAATAAGAATGTACAGTTTGTTTATTTTCCCCATAATTACATACAACTTGTATATATATATATATATATATATATATATATATATATATATATAGAGAGAGAGAGAGAGAGAGAGAGAGAGAGAGAGAGAGAGGGGGGCCCGGTGCACAAAATTCGTGCACTGGGGGGAGGGTGTTCCTTAGCCCAGCCTGCACGCTCTCCGATCTGAGACCCCTCGGGGGATGTCTAAAATTGGCAGTTGGACATCCCTCTAACAATCCGGGACTGCTGGCTTCCAACTGCTCACCTGCCTGCCAGCATGATCACCCTCTAACCACTCTCCTGCCAGCCTGATTGATGCCTAACTGCTCCCCTGCCAGCCCAATCGTCCCCAACTGACCTCCCCTGCAGGCCTGGTTGCCCCCATCTACCCTCCCCTGCTGACCATCTTGTGGTGGCCATCTTTGACCACATGGGGGTGGCCATCTTGTGCAAGGGCATGAGGGTCAATTTGCATATTACCTCTTTATTACATAGGAGATATATATATATTTGCTGCTGAAATCAAATGGAGAAGATAAAACCATGTTGGAACAAAATAATTTAATGTCTTGCAGTCCCTCTGGGCTATCTGTGACTCTGTGGTTTTCACTCTATCACAAACAGAATTTATTGATAAACTGTACCCAGATGCCAATGGCAATGTGAAACAGCAAAGCTTGTATATTCTGGAAGAAGTACATAAGGTGTGGTATGCCAAGCATTTGCCAGTTATAGGATACAGGTAGAGAACATATTCAGCAAGGCTTAAACAACTAGAGTTTGTCTTAAGTGATGTTACAAAGAATCACCTCCAACTACATTGAGAAGAATTCAAATTGATGCATGCAACATGCTTTTCAATCTAGTGTTTTCAAGACTTAGATTCTTCACCAATAGGTAATAAGATAAGAACCTTAAATTTGGATTCCTATTAATTCTGAAGAAAGGCCACAGGTGCTGCAGCTGTTGCAAAGTTGATGAAAGTGGAAAATAGAATAGTATGGCAGTCAAGAGAATGCTTAACTACTGCAAGCCAGAGAGTTCATTGAAGTTGGCCTGGTTCCTAAGTTTATAGAGCATTGCTTTTGGTGGAACTCTTGCTGAGAAAACATTCTATGCATTCTAACTGAGGCATGTAATGCTGTTTTTCTTCAGTATTAAGTCTTATTCAGCATGATGAGTATGAAAAAAAAAAAACAGTTAATGAGGATGCTTAGCAGTCGATAGCCATTTGGAACTAGACAGATGGAAGAGAGCTTTGATCCACAGGGGAAAACTTTTACAAAGAACAAAGTGTGGCATCTCTAATTCTAATATTGAAGGCATAGGGGTTCTTTAAAAAGTAGTAAATGGAAAGAAGGAACCAGTATCTGCAAAACTCCTCCTCAAAAGAGTATCATTCTTGAGTTGAAGAATAAGTTTGATAATCAGATATTTCAAACAAACCCTATTTGACTTAAAACCTTATATATGACTTTTCCTTCTGTGTAATATAATATTATTTCTACCATATAACATTAAAGGTATTGGATCTTTCTTAAATCAAAAACATGGTCAGAAGCCATGGATTAGAATCATGCATATTAGGCTAATCATGGATGAGACTATGTATATTACTCTAACATCATATAGATAGGTGGAGGTGCTACCTTGGGATGTCAGTGCACAATATCCAAATGTAAAATGTATATTATTTTGTTTCAATTATTTTAAACTTCTTATATTGAAACTAGAGGCCCGGTGCACGAAATTCGTGCACTGGGGAGGGTGTCCCTCAGCCCAGCTTGCACCCTCTCTAATATGGGACCCCTCAGGGGATGTCCAACTGCAGGATTAGGCCCGATTCCACAGGAATCGGGCCTAATCCTGCAGTTGGACATCCTTCTCACAATCTGGGACTGCTGGCTCCTAACTGCTCACCTACGTGCCTGATTGCCCCCTAACTGCTTCCTTGCTGGCCTGATTGACCCCTAACTGCTCCTCTGCGGGCCTGATTGCCCCCAAATACCCTCCCCTGCTGGCCTGATCACCCCCAAGGCTTTTATTAGTATAGATATGACCCTGCACAGAAAATTTTACTAACCCTGCTTATCAATAAGGGCTTGACGATTGAATCATTAGGACCAGACACCAAGATTTCCTTTCTTTGAATAGTGGAGGGAATACTTATCTTGTCTTTAAGTTGCCCGGAAATTAAAATGAGATAATGACTTAGAAAAGTATAAAAGCACCACATAAAGACAACTGTCTTTTTAATGAAGTGGCAAAATGAAAAACACTTTTTATTCTCCCCTTCCTTCCTTTACAGCTTTTATTTAAACTTTGAAATTTATAAAAATTTCACTCCAATTTTCATTTCTTTACATTCAACATTATTTTGTATTGGTTTCAGGTTTTATATTAGTTACAGAATAGTGGTTAGACAATCATATACTTTACAAAGTGTTCCCCGATATTTCTAGTACCCACCTGGCATCATACCATCATTACAACACTACTGACTATATTCCCTATTTAAGTGACAATGGGTTTACAGGTTCCTTTCAATCTTTCTTTTGTGTTTTTTTGTCCGTCCTTTTCTTTCTCACTTCTTCCCTCATTTTCTTTATATAGTATCTCAATTGGCCATCAAAGCTCAGTGAAGGCACTGGGACATGCTTCATCCATTTTACAGACCAGGAAACTGAGGCCAATTCCAGTTGGCTGTGGAACTTGACTCAGGAAGCCCTCAGAGCACACAGGAAGCCCTCAGAGCCATGCTCTTTGCGCTTCCTAAGGGGCAGCGGCCCAGCAAACAGAACAAACCTTCCAGTCAGGCTTCCGAGCCTCTTTCTCAAGCACCTCTTCATTGCGGATGCTCCACATTCTTTCCTCTCCCCCCATTCTTTACTGCCCCCCCTTCTCCGAAGCAGGTGGAAGGCTTCCCACTCACTGCCTAGGCATGCTCTGCTATGGGGCAGGGTGTAGCGAGCTTGCTTTTGGGTGAAGGCAGGAGCAGTAGTCACTGCCTCTGAAGTGTGAAGGCCGCCTGAGCGAGGCCCATTAGCACTGGGAGCTTCTCTGAATCACGTCAGTCAGTCCAGTACCCTGCAGTGCAGCACCCCTTCACTGAGGTGGCTCCACCCCTCAACCCCCACCTCAGGGGTGAGGGTCCTTGCCCCTCTGCCAGGAGTCCTTCCATGCCCCTTGATCCCTGGCTGGGCCCACCCACATCTTGGGGGCACTGCAGAACCTCTGTCTCTCTGCAGATGAGGCAGATCCCTGCCCTAGGTCTCCGCAAAGCTATGAATCTGTGGCCAGAGGCCTGGTCTGGGTCTCAGCAACCACATGCCTGCAATGTTCCCAGGGACCCTGGGAGGGGCTGGGCGAGTCCTGCCAAGCCACCCCCAGGGTGGCGATCGCCCCGGATCCCCCAGGAGCGCCATGCTCGCCCGGACACGCCCCCCCGGGTGGCGATCGCCGCATCTGGACCCCCGGGAGCGCCCCCCAAGGTGGCGATCACCACATCTGGACCCCCGGGAGCGCCGGGCTCGGCCCAGACACACCCACCCCGGGTGGCTATCGCCGCCCGGGACCTCCAGGAGCGCCGGGCTCGGCCCGGACACGCCCCCCCGGTGGCGATCGCCGCATCTGGACCCCCGGGAGCGCCCCCCAGGGTGGCGATCGCCACATCTGGAACCCTGGGAGCGCCAGGCTCGGCCCGGACACGCCCCCCCCGGGTGGCGATCGCTGCATATAGATCCCCGGGAGCGCCGGCTGGGCCCGGACACGCCCCCCCGTGGCGATTGCCGCATCTGGACCCCTGGTACACCGGGCTGGCCTGGACACGCCCCCCCTGGTGGCGATTGCTGCCTGGGAACCCATGAACTGAGAGGATTGGGCGCCGCCATCTTGGTCTTCTCAACGGCCGGATAGGCCACCCGGAGTCCCGCCCCCAGCCTCTCCCAGGCCCAATCACGGGCATAGCGGAGGTGCGGTCAATTTGCATGTTTCTCTATTATAAGGTAGGATTATTTTATATTTTTAAAACTATGTTTTAAAAATATTCTTAGAATCATTTTAAGCAATAGAAGATGTTGCAAATAACTATTGATTTTTATAATAATGTTACTTAACAGATCGTTAAAATACAGTATATCTATATATCTCTCTATCTATCTATCTATCTATCTATCTATCTATCTATCTATGGCTAATATGCAAAGTGTCCTTGCGGGAGTTTGACCAAGAGACTGGGAATTCTATTGCTCACTATGACATGCGCTGACCACCAGGGAGTGGCGCAAAACAAAGGAAGGCCTTGGCTGGCAGCCGGCAGCCTGAGAAGGGAGGCCCCAGTTGGCAACCAGAAGGCCCCGATCTTCCCTGATCACCGGTCAGGCCTAGGGACCCTATCTGTACATGAATTTCATGCACCAGGCCTCTAGTTTCTCAATAAAAGAAGTATTCGAAGGAAAGAAGGAACTGTTAAAGAGCATTTACCAAGGCCATTTGCAATGGATCTCATGTGTACAATAAACCTGTCCAGGCTTTAGAAATAGAAGGCTTGTTTTCTTCTTGTAATTAAACCTTTGTCTTACATACTCGTTTTTCTAAGAACAAGAAAATAGTAAAGTAGGAATTTATGTATGTATTTATTTAGGCTAAAATTATTTTCTTCAAATGACTGCAAAATCCTAGCTTTGTTTTATTTATTTATTGCCTTTATTTTAATAATTTACCTGAGAGGGAAACAGATCAATGGATAGAAGTGGCAAAAAAGATTTTATACTACTTAATTTTATATGCTAACTAGAGGCCCGGTGCATGAAATTCGTGCACGGAGGGGGGTTGTCCCTCAGCCCAGCCTGTACCCTCTCCAATCTGGGACCCCTCAGGGGATGTCCGACTGCCCGTTTAGGCCCGATCCCTGGGATCGGGCCTAAACGGGCAGTTGGACATCCCTCTCACAATCCAGGACTGATGGCTCCCAACTGCTTGCCTGCCTGCCTTCCTGATCACCCCCTAACCACTCTGCTGCCAGCCTGTTTGCCCCCAACTTCCCTCCTCTGCTGACCTGGTCACCCCTAACTGCCCTCTACTGCAGGGTTGATCACCTCCAACTGCCCTCCCTTGCAGGCTTGGTTCCTCTCAACTGCCCTCCCTTGCAGGCCAGGTGCCTCCCAACTGCCCTCTCCTGCTGGCCATCTTGTGGTGGCCATCCTGTGTCCACATGGGGGCAGGATCTTTGACCACATGGGGGCAGCTATATTGTGTGTTGCAGTGATGATCAATCTGCATAGTACTCTTTTATTAGATAGGATAGAGGCCTGGTACAGGGGTGGGGGCCAGCTGGTTTGCCCTGAAGGGTGTCCCTGATCAGGGTGGGGTACCCTTGGGGCGTGGGGCGGCCTGAGCGAGGGGCCTGTGGTGTTTGCAGGCGGGCCACGCCCCCTGGCAACGCAAGTGGAGGCCCTGGTATCTGGAATTTATTTTCCTTCTACAATTGAAACTTTGTAGCCTGGAGCGGAGCCAAGCCTGGGGCTCCCTCCGAGGCCCGAAGCCATTTGTGTTGGGGTTATAATTGAAACTTTGTTGCCTTAAGTGGGTTGGCATGGCCAGGGTGTGTGGAAAGCTTTGCTTCCCCTGTTTCCGCCGGCAACCCTGGCCTGCTCTCTCAAGCTCCATTCTGCTGCCATTTGTCTGAATTTGTTTACCTTCTATAATTGAAACTTTGTAGCTTGAGTGGAGGCTTAGGCCTGGCAACGGCAGGCAGAAAGCTTGGCTTCCTCTGTTACCTAGGAAACCTTGCTCTCTGTGGCTGTAGCCATCTTGGTTTGGGTTAATTTGCATACTCGCTCTTATTGGATGGTGGACGTGGCTTGTGGGCGTGGCTTGTGGGTGTGTCTGAGGTATGGTCAATTTGCATATTTGTCTATTATTAGATAGGATGGGGGGGGAAATAAGGTGTTGCTCCACTGTGTGTGTGTGTGTGTGTTTAAGTCATAGATACAGCAAGTACAATAACACCAAATCATCTTGTATAGCACTATACATTGCCATACGTTAAATGATGATTCGATTATATTGACTAAAACATGGATTTGTCATACCTGTATCCTTTCCTTTCCCTTATTTTTTTCCTACACACATATACTCATTTCTTCAAAAACTCAAGAGAGTTTGCTCAAAACCTCAATGTATTTTATTAAATGTGATATGTGACAACAATGTATAATATATCACTAGTTTGAGAATACTTAGAAGCATTGATAGCACAACTAGTATAGTCTGAGATTTTTCTGGGCAGCTATGACACACTTACTAACTGGCATTATTACACTTCAAGATGTGTGAGCTGAATGACTTGTGTTAAATTTGTTTTCAGCACCATAATTGAATATATTTTAGATATCAAATACATTTTATATAGTATTGGGAGATTAATTTATTTAAATAAGTTTATTCCCAAAACACAAAGCCTTTTAAAATGTCAAATGTGATTTGAATATAGCTTAGCAGTTTTGAGTTCAACATTTGCAATTTTTCTCTGAAGGAGTTATAGGTCATTAAGCAGGCTTTCAGGGCCAACTGTTATTATCATTTAAAAAAGGCATAAAATACACAGTGGTAGAACAACTCACAGTGTTAAGAATGAGGTTAATGTTACATTGCTTGAGTAGATGCATTTGAACAAGCTTTAATCTCCATCAAACCTTATGTTTAAAGCTTTACTGGGAAAAGTATTAAGAAAGAAGGCATAAGTTTTAGCAGTTTACCTGATGCTATAATATTAGTGATTTGATTAATATGATAATTTACAGAAAAGATAAAACAAATGGACTTTTTCTTTTTTTGGAGATGCCTAAAGACAGCCCTAAAATTAAGCTTCATTGGCATCTTAATAAATCTGATTTTAGTTGTCTTCATTTCTTCACCCAAATCATCTTTATAATCTACTAGAGGCCTGTTTCAGGAAGATTCCTGAAATAGGGCTTCCTGTGGCGGTCTGCTTCCCTCCCTTCTCCCCCGCCCTGCCTGCTTCCCTCCCTTCTCCCCTGCTCCCCTGCTTCCCTCCCTTCTCCCCCACCCCACCTGTTTCCCTCCCTTCTTCCCTGCCCCCCCTGCTTCCCTCCCTTCTCCCCCGCCCCGTCTGCTTCCCTCCCTTCTCCACCGCCCCACTTGCTTGCTTCTATGCAGCTTTGCTCCCTTCTGCAACACTTGGCTTCCTTCTACGCTGTCTTTAGTCTTTGTTCTATGCCTGGATATGCAAATTAACTGCCATATTGGTTGGTTTAATTTGCATACTCACTCCTGATTGGCTGGTGGGTGTGGCTTGTGGAGGTACGGTCAATTTGCATGTTTCTCTTTTATTAGATAGGATTAGAGGCCCAGTGCACAAAATTCATGCATGGGTGCAGTACCTAGGCCTGGCCAGTGATCGAAGTGCAAGTGTTTGGTGTGGAAGGTCAGGTCCCAGATAACCTCTGGGCCCTGGGCAGCACCTGGGTCCCCGGGCCCCCGCACACCCCACTTCCCCTGAGTCACGGCACCTGAGTCCCCATGTGGAGATGCAGTGAGCGCAGCTGGACACTGTGGGCCAAGGTACAACATGGGCCTCTGAGCCACCCAGTGGCACCACATAGAAGCTGGGAAGGCAGCGTGCCCTCTCCTGGCCAGCCTCACAGACTGGCTCCTGCATGAACCCACGAGGAGCCTGACCAGCCCCTGCAGTCCTGGCGGCTGTGGCCTGGCTCACCCGGAAGAGGCCACTCGGGTGCAGGGCAGGCTTTTCGTGGGCACCCAGCACCTGAGTGCGGGGGCTTCCCTGGCATGCGAGCCCTGGCATCCTGGTAGGGAGTAGCAGGGGGTGTGAGAGCGAGCTCGGCGGACACCCTGCATTCTCACTGCACCACTGTCCCCATCACCCCGGCTCCCAGGTAGCCAGCAGGAGGTCGCAGCCCCCCACCCAGGCACTGTGGGAGGTTGGTTGTCACCACCCATTCCAGCCCAGGGCCCGGCTCTGATAAGGCGATCAGGGCCTGCCAGCTACCAGTCACTGTCTGCAGGGAGATTGGTCAGGGCCGGGCCACATGCCTGGCTCCCTCAGCGCCTGGGAGCCAGGCGGTGGCCCCACCCCTGCCACTGCAACTGGTTGCTATCTGCGTGATGATCCATCTGAGCCAGGTGCAATCGGGCTCCTGCTAGCACCCACCTTGACCTCGTGCTACCCACTCACCTGCTCTACCATGCTGCTGTAGTCCTGCTCATGACAGGGCCCATCGGGTTGGCAGCGCCTCCACTGCTGCCTGCTGCCAGTGCTGCCTCACCAACACCCACCATGTTCCACATCACCCCCTGGTGGTCAGTGAACATCATAGTGAGCGGTCACACTCCCAGTCGAACCCACAGCCAAGGGGGCAATTTGCATATTAGGCTTTTATTATGTAGAACTAGAGGCCCAGTGCATGAAAATTCATACATTGGAGGGGGCGTCCCTCAGCCCGGCCTGCCCCCTCTCACAGTCCAGGAGCCCTCAGGGTTGGGAGGCAACCCAGCGATCAGGGAAAGGCGATGCCCCATCACACCTCTGCTGTTGTCACTGCCAGCAACGCAAACCTCGGCCGGCCCTGGTTACCTGAGCCTCCAGTGGCCCTGGGTGGCTGGGCAGCTGCCATCCGAGGCTTGCCTGTGCCTCGGGCCGGCCCTGAGTAGCTGGGGGATTTAGGGGACTGGGGGACTCTGGAGGCAGGTGCGTGAAGCGGGGTGGGCCCGGCCTTTCTGTGTACCTGATGCCCCAGCGGGGCTGAGGGGCTGGGCGCTGCCATCTTGTGGCTGTGGGCACCGCCATCTTTGAGGGCGGGACAGTCAATTAGCATATTCCCTCCTTATTGGCTGCGGGCAACACTATCTTTATGTTGGCGTGAGGGTCAATTAGCATATTCCCTCATTATTAGATAGGATAGCAACACATCTTCAGCATACTGAACAGAGTTGCTTTCATCAAGCTTATTAGCAATCAACTTTTACCAAAACCATTGGTCATATCTTGGCCTCAGCTTACATCTCATAATATTTCAATATGGTTCACCTCTCTTCTCTGATTTGAATATTGTCTTAACTTATTTTGTTACTTCACACAAGTAATTAAATGATGATAGGTCTATACAATAAAAATTATGGAGCACCTAAAAAGAATTATGTTTATTTGTTTAAGTTGAACAGATGTTACACTGTAATAATTATGAAATAAAGTATCACTTTATAGAAAAAACAAAAGGAAGAAAATATAATTAATAACATATTTGCATTTATTTATACATTCTTATCAAAATAACTTTTCAATTAAAGGTTAATAATATTTATTATTGACTGGGAGATTTCAATTTTTTTTCTGCCTTATTCTCATTGTTTTCTCTTTATTTTATAGTAAGCATATATAATTTTAAAGCTGAGAATAGGAGTGTATTGGTTGATTCTATGTGTCAATTTTAGGGCCACAGGGTGCCCAGACTTTGGGTCAAGTATTATTCTTTGGTAAATCTGTAAGGGTGTTTATACATAGGATTATACCATGTCAGGGGTAGACCTTATCCAATCAATTGAAAACCTGGATTGAGCAAAAGGTTTGATGAAGATGAAATTAAATAAGGAGAATAATGTCAATTTAAAACTACCTTTATACCCTTACCAGTTCGACTCAGTGGATAGGAACTGCAGCCCACCTACTGAAGAGTCCCAGGTTCGATTCAGGCCAAGGGCAAGTACCTTGGTTGTAGACTCCATTCCCAGTGCTGGTCCCGGTACCTGTGGGAGGCAACCAATCCATCTGTCTCTCTCACATCAATATTTCTTTCTCTGTCTCTCCACCTTCCCTTCCACTCTCTGTAAAAATCAATGAGAATTAACAAAAATCAGGTGAAAATTAAGACACACACACAAAAAATTAAACTGTCCCTAATACCATGATGAGCAGCAGTACAGGATGGTTCAACATTAAAGACAGGTTATGCTAAAGCATGCACAGCACATAGAATCTGGGATCTAGGTATTTACCTAGGCAAGTACAGATTAATCAAGTTCATAGATGTGGCCAAAATGGAGGATGGAAGGAGTCACTTTGAGTGGTATAGAAAAAATCAAGTAGGATGTGTTATTAGAACACTGAATCTATCTCCTGATAGACTTGGAGCTCTTAGCTCCTCAATAGCACAGGTTACTTATTAAACTCTATATTATATCTATTAAATATGTTTTTGAATGAATGGATAAATAGCAATAAATAACCAGTCTAAAATTGAAAGATGAGAGAGTTAAAATGGGTACTGGTTTGTAAGACTGAAGTAGATCTGATACTAAGATAGAAGTTATTTGGTTTTACATAAAAATATCTTTGGTAATTCTTAATTAATGAGATAACAACTTACATTTAATAAGTGGTAAAATCTTCAAACCGTATTTTTACATTTTAATTGAAGCGAATTATCTTAAACATGATAACATGCATGTAGAATTTTACCTCAAATCTATGTAGCAATCATCATTACATAGAAACCTGCTTATATATTAATATAGCACTTCTTAATGTATTGTAATGACTGCCTTGAACTTCTTTAATATTTATGCAAATAACCACACATAAAACTATTTAGAACTCACTTAAACATAAATCTCTAAACTGTATATCAATATTCTCATGTTGGAAATGTTTTGACCAATCTGTCTTTAGTATTTGAATATGCTTCTCATAGGAAGGTAATTGAGGTTGAATGAGGGTGTAAATATGGAGCCTTAATCCAATAGGGTTGGTGACCCTTATAAGAAAAGGAAGATGCCTTAACTGGTTTGGCTCAGTGGAAAGAGTGTCGGCTTGCGGACTCAAGGGTCCCAGGTTCGATCCCGGTCAAGGGCAAGTACCTTGGTTGCAGGCACATACCCACTAGGGAGTGTGCAGGAGGCAGCTGATCGATGTTTCTCTCTCATTGATGTTTCTAACTCTCTATCCCTCTCCCTTCCTCTCTGTAAAAAATCAATAAAATATATTTACAAAAAAAAAAAAGAAAAGGAAGAGAACAGTTTCTCTGTGTGTGTGTGTGAAAGAAAAGGAAGAGAACAGGGAGAAAGAGGCCATCTGCAAACCAGGAAGAAGGCTCTCAGCAGAAACTGAATCCTGCCAGAACCTTGATCTAGGACTTTTCAACCTCATCAAATGCTTAAAAGAATCTTAGAATATATTCTGTTAAGCATGGTCACTTGTGTTCTTGAATGGAAAAGTGGTTGGTAATAAATTATCCCATTATTTGGAAAATCCTATATAATAAAGGGCTAATATGCAAATAGATCAAACAGTGGAACAACTGGAACAACCGATCACTATGATGTGCACTGACCACCAGGGGGCATGTGTGTAACATGGTGGGCGTTGGCCATGATGAGATGGTGGAACAGGTGAGCGGGGGCACAAGACCAAGGCGGGGTTCTGGATGCGGTCATCAGTGCGAGCCTCTGGTGGTTACTGAAAATTCTTTGCTCCCACGTGCTGCAGTCCTGCCTGGCACTTGCACCTGCTGCCAGTGCCAGTCCCGCTCACACCCACAGCCAGTGCCAGAGCCGCGGCTCGCACCCACTGCTGGTGCCCGGTGCTGGTCCCGATCACTCGGTGCCATCAGAGGGTGTGAGTGGTGGCTGCTGGCCCTGATCGCCCCTGAGGGCTTCTCCACCTCCCCCTGCTCCTGAGAGGTTATCGGGGCAGCAGCCGCTCACACCTGCTGCTGGCGCTGGCCCCAATCACTCTGAGCCTTCAGTGTGTGGGAGCAGCGGTGGGAGAAACGGGGCTGCAGGCAGACAGGGGACCGGGGCTGTGGTGGGAGGGGCCAGGTGGGGGCGCAGAGGATGGGCTGAGACCCGCCCCTGTGCCTACTGCAGCCTCGTGGACCACAGTTCCTTTCAAGGTGCACAAATTCATGCACTGGGCCCCTAGTTCTATATAATAAAGAGGAAATATGCAAATTGACCATCATGCCCTTATAAGATGGCTGCCTACGACCAAGCAGACAGAGGGGTTAGTGAGGGACGACCAAACGGCTGAACAAGCAGGCTGCGTGGGGCAACCAGGCCGGCAGGGCAGTTTTGAGGGGTGACCAGGCCGACACGGGGAGGGGGCAAGTAAGAGGTGACCAGGCCAGTGGGGTGGGCAGTTAGGAGCAACCAGGTCAATAGGGGGTGCAGTTGGGGGCAATTAGGCTGGCAGGGGGGGCAGTGAGGGGCGACTAGGCCAGCAGGGGGGCAGTTGGGGGCAACCAGGCTGGCAGTGGGGTCAGTTAGGGGTGACCAGGCAGGTAGGCAGGTGAGCGATTAGAAGCCAGTGGTCCAGGATTGTGAAAGGAATGTCTGACTGCAGGTTTAGGCTCGATCCCTGGGATCAGGCCTAAACCGGCAGTCAGACATCCCCCAATGGGTTCCGGATTGGAGAGGGTGCAGGCTGGGCTGAGGGGACACCCCCCCATGCACTAATTTTGTGCACCAGGCCTCTAGTGGTTAATAAAACCCTATGCTCTGAAAGGAGTGCAAAAATACAGAAGTTGCTTTAAGATATACACTAAACCAAATACCTGCTGGATGACATAGTATCCCATATATTTTGTGAAACCATCCTTCCTTAGACAAATATTAAACTAAGTCAATAAAGGAAGGGTTAAATCTGTCATGTTTTGAATCAGGAAGAAACACATACAGATGAAGACTAAGGGGTCTTTTCCTCTCTGAGCTATGGTGGGACATAAATTGGGAAAATAATACTGTGTTAGAACTGGTAAAACTGCAAGTAGGAGGCTCAATTTTCTACAAAGAAAAATACATTCAGCCTGCTTCTTTCCTTAAGAGTTCATTTCTTAAATGCATAGTAACATCAATCTCCTATAGAGAAAATAAGCTTGTAGCATAATTTGAACTAAATTATTAGTATCAGTAGGAACATGTCTTTCTGTCTTCCATACTCTTTTTTAACCTTGGGCATCACAAATATAAACCATCTGGTATACCAGATGCTTGCTTTTCTCTTTGCACATGCAGAAAGTGTAGGTGGAAGGCCTCCAAAATCCCACTATTATTCGTTCTGCTTATCATCATCATCATTATCAACTCCCCAGCCCTTTAATAAATGATGCTATTTCTCTGGTTTAGAATCAGTAAGATTTGTAGAGATTATTTACATTTTCCCCCCTACAAGATGTTAGTGAAATTTTAGTTTGCCAGAAATCTGGAATATGGCTTATTATGGCTCTGTTGTTCATAAACTCCAACTTTATTGAGTATGTTATATTTTAAACTAAGCATTAACTTAAATTTTATTGTAGTATTTATCAATCTGTCTTGGTACCAGGGCTTACTTTTCTAAACCAAACACAATTTGAACTCAATTACATGTGCTTTTGAGTAACTGTCAGGTTTTATCCAAATTAGACAGGATTTTTCCTAACTCAGTTTATTATATCCAAATCTTTTGGTCAAAAAACCAGAAGTGTGTTGTGTGTGTGTGTGTGTGTGTGTGTGTGTGTGTGTGTGTGAATGTATGCATGTGTTCTTTCATGCATGTGGATATATGTGCATGCATGCAAGAGGAAAACATTTGTTGTGGGAATGTCATGAACAGGAAAACCTAGCACAGCAATTACAGAGAGACAGTGGGAATTCATAACACAGTACTGGTATTAGGAGTTAAAATAGCCCCAGGCTAGAAAATTTATTTGCAATAGCACAATTTGTAAGAGCTATTTAGTAAAATATCTACAAAGAAGCATTCCAGTAATGAAGCTATTTTTATATAGTGGTTAACTTAGGAAATCCCCTTTTCAATCATAGCCAAATAAACACAACAGCAAAGTATCAAAGTATCAAGTACTGATAACTTTTCTGATATAGTTGGAATTTCAGGAGAGCAAGGTCATATGTGATATGAGAAACATGATTATTAATACTTTTGTCATAAAAAAATACTTTTGTCATAGAATGTTATGAAGACTAAACAAAATAACATACATAAAAAGAGAGCCCTCCACATAAAACAGATCAACAAATGTTTGTTGAGTTTGAAATCTCAGGAAGTTGTTCTTTTCTTTTCTTTTTATTTTTTTTATCTCAAACTTTTTATTTTAGATTATTATTTTTTTAAATTTCTTTATTGATTAAGGTATCACATATTTGTCCTCATCCCCCCATTCCCATCCCACACCCCTCCCCACACATGCCCTCACACCCCTGTTGTCCTTAACCGCTGGTTAGGCTCATATGCTTGCACACAAGTCCTTTGGTTGATCTCTCCCCTTTACCCCCACCCTCCTCCACCCTCCCTCTGAGGCCCGACAGTCTGATCCATGCCTCCTTGTTTCTGGGTCTGTTCTTGTTCATCAGTCTATGTTGTTCATTATTTCCCCTAGATGAGTGAGATCATGTGCTATTAGAAATACACTTATAAGAACCCAAAATGAGACAAGCAATAATGGTTATGGTGACAGGCAAATGAATCAGTCTGTAGTGAGTTTCTTTCTGGGCCAACAGTTCTTTTGAGACCCAATTTCAATGTCCAACAGTTCCTTATGTGTACATGTCAGCACTGACATTACAGTTCTGGATGGTGGACAAATGGTGGTAATGCAGGTCCGACTCTCTCTGGTTTGGTCCTGGGCAACCTGCAGTGATGCACAGCTGCTACCTGCTAGTATGGGAAGGCCACGTCAGCGTCTTCCATCTCTGGACTGCTTCTCTTCTGTCTTCATGGCTGGAGTAGTCCTGTCGATTCCTCTCTGTTGCTGGAATCCACATGGTCTCGGAGTTGTTTTCTGAAAATATACAAACATATTCTTGACCAAAAGTTAATAAAGGAATATTTTCTATAAATTTGACTTGGGATCCTATTGCATTTTTTTCCCAAATAATTTTCCTCTGGCTTGTTTTGACAACTTGTGTGTTTTTCATGGGTGTCTTGCTTTTAGCCTTACAATTAATTTTCTAAAGTATTAATTTTCTAGATGTAATTTACTTACAGGATATTTTTCCTTACATGATATTCTTCTACTATCCCCTTCTTTTTTGATTTAAATGTTAGGAGGCTTTTGAAAATTTTATAATGTATTCTTGATGGCTTTTAAATTTTAATTTTTTACCATAATATTACTGTTTTAGGTTCATTACATGGTGCACAATTTTATCATGAGATGAAGTACCAATAAAAATTTTAGTTAACACTTTAGGAACACCTTTTTGTCCAGTACAATTAATTTTTCTAGAATATTTGCTTGTTTCAACTAGCCAATTTAAATTTGCCTGAAAACTTGACTACTATATTACTGTCAAATTTATTACTCTAACAACAATCTTATTTTACCCTGTAAATATTAGTGGAAGGGATTATTTGCCTTCTTGAGTAGGTCCTGAGCATTCCTGGTGGTAGGCTGGATTTAGATATCGTAAACCCACTTCCCCACACCATGGGTATAAGACAACTCAAACAATTCTTGTTGGAGTGAGAGGGCAGCTGCTGTCGGCCAAGTCTCTGTCGGTCACCTGGGTCCTGATCTGAGCTGGGCATGGGAAGCACGAAGCAGCCCTGGGGGCAGGAGACCTCCCTCAGAAGGGGCTAGGGTTCAGGCCCCTGCAATGTTGGGGGGGTGAGGGCCTGTGCCCCACCTCTGTTGATCCCCAAATTCTCTCCTGATGGCCCCTCTGCGACTGTGCCTGTCTTAGGTTGTTCCTTCCTTGAGGAATCTTACCCGTCTCTGGCTAACCAGCCATCCTCCGGGGCCAAGCAGGGTGACGTGAGGTTCAGTTTTGTCTCCTTGGTAGCCTATGCCCCTGTGGCCTCCATGCCAAGCACCTGCCTTGGGATCCCCTCGCCTGCTGGCAGGGCCCCAGCACTGATCACATATCTTGTAGAACCCTGGTTTCTTCTCCAGGAGGGCTCAGTTCGCCCCACTGGGTGAGAGACAGATCCATGGCACCAGTCATCACGAGAAGGAAGTTGTTCTTTTAAAGATTTGTAAAACAACATACCTACTGTACTTTACTAAATATATAGATTCATATGCAAATACATATGAATAACTTGAGGTTTAATATATGTTATATTTTTCATTCTACAATGCTTATTTATTATCTCATATTGTGTGTTCTTAGATATTTCTGAATGAAAATAACTTAGCAATTTTTAGAGACATATTTGAATTAAGTACTTCAAGACAAGTACTTAATTCAAATACAAGTACTTAATTCAAATACTTTTATGGATGCCATAAAGCCCTTAAATGTATACTTTGCATGAGACAGATTTAGTCCATGTATGTCTATATGCAAAATCATGCATACATGTATATTGAACTGACAGCCATAGAAAAAATATTCTTAATTTCAGTCAATTTTATACTTCTGGTGTGAAGACCGGTACTGGGTTATTTTACTACAATAGCAGGGTTTTTATTATCACCACATATCTACTCTGAAATGCAGGCATATAAACTTCAAATGTTCAATTACTCAGTTCTCTAAAAGCTTTAATAAGGTAAATTTAGATTTTAAGTATACATATGTCCACCTTCCCCAGATAATATATTCTAAGCCTTTATTTATTTGTTAATTGCCATCATTATTACAAATATTAACGTGTTTTGTTATCTTAAGATATAACTATTTATTAATTTTCCTGTACATAAAATAATATTTTACTTTAAATATTAAAAAAAACATTTTTTAAGAATCTTTTTTAATTTTTTTGATTTTTAGACAGAGAAGAAGGGAGAGAAACATCAGAAACGTCTATCAGCTGCCACCTGTATGTCTCCTACTGGGGGGTATCTAGCGCCCACAATCCTGGGCATGTGTCCTGACAGGCAACCTTTCAGTCACAGGAAGAAGCTCAACCAACTGAGCCACACTGGCCAGGACAAGAAAACATTTTTGATGTGTCATAATAGATATGTGTTTGTGGTTGAGATATTTTATGGTCAGGAAATGAGGATATGTTATTTCCAATAGAGGCTGAGTGAAGAGTAGAAAGAGTCATATGAAGTAAAGGCGTACCTAACAGTGAGGGTAATACTATATTTCAATGCTGGTATCAAAAACAAACAAAAAAATAATTTGCAGAGCCCTTCCTCTTTGAATTAATCTAAAGAAAATTCACATGGAATACTTAGATTATTAAAACAAAAAATATAAGAAGATGTAAAAAGTATCAAGAAAGAATAAAATATTGTGAAGGAATAGGGAAATATTTTATAAAATATGTCCATAGAATATCTAGAATATCAGAAGGCCTTAAATCTTATTAATACAGTTTCACCAAATTTAAATTTTTCAATATTCTACCAGGTTTAGGAACTAAATCTGGAATTTCCTGGTTTAATAAATAATTTTCACACAATTTTTAAATAATTGCCTTGCTTTTTATTTCATTAAATGTAAAATATTTATTACAAAATTATTTTAATAATATATGTTACTCAACATTATTTAAATAATATTTTATATAAACATGTAACATGAGAATTCTTCCTTTGTAAAAAGATATAATTTATAAAATAAATCTATTAATTTTCTTGCTATTATCCATCATTTGCTATCCCTAATTTGAGGAAACAATATGCAGGGGGGGAAAACTTAAAAACAAAACTATTATTCCTATATTCAGACTTAGGAAAATATATGGCACATGTGAAATAAAAATTAGATGCTGTTTTGGGGGAAAAAACACTCTGAGAATGAACAAAACAAAACAAAAAAATTTGTAGACTTAGATAATATCCTAGCAGAAATGCAAACTTACTTAAAAGGGGTCAGCAGCCCTGACTGGTGTGGCTCAGTTGGTTAGGCATCGTACCCTGCACCAGGAGGTTGCCAGATTCCCTGTCAGGGCACATGCACCAGTTGTGGGCCTATTGATGTTTCTCTCTCTCTCTCTCCCCCATTCCCTTTTTCTCTCTCTCTAAAAATCAATAAACTATTCTATAAAATAAAATAAAATAAAATAAAATAAAATAAAATAAAATAAAATAAAATAAAATAAAATGGGTCAGCAAACTACAAGCCTGCAGGCCAAATCCAGCTCCACCTGCTTTTTAAATAAAGTTTTATTGGAACACAGCTACACCCATTTGGGCTTTTTAAAAATCTTTATTGTTGAGAATATTACAATGTCTCCTTTTTTCCCTTCCATTGTCCCCTCCACCCTATTCCTGCCCTACCCCAGGCCTTCTCCACCCTATTGTCTGTGTCCATAAGTAATGCATATCCTACCTAATAATAGACAAATATGCAAATTGACCATACCCCTGACATGCCCACAAGCCACGCCCACAAGCCATGCCCACAATCAAATCAGAGCGAGTATGCAAATTAACCCAACCAAGATGGCTACAGCCACAGAGAGCAAGGTTTCCTAGGTAACAGAGGAAGCCAAGCTTTCTGCCTGCCCTTGCCAGGCCTAAGCCTCCACTCAAGCTACAAAGTTTCAATTATAGAAGGTAAACAAATTCAAACAGAAATGGTGGCAGAATGGAGCTTGAGAGATCAGGCCAGGGTTGTCCCCGGCAACAGGGGAAGCAAAGCTTTCCGCACACCCTGGCCGGGACCACCCGCTTAAGGCTACAAAGTTTCAATTATAACCCCAACACAAATGGCTGCCGGCCGCGGAGGGAGCCCCAGGCTTGGCTCTGCTCCAGGCTACAAAGTTTCAATTGTAGAAGGAAAATAAATTCCAGATACCAGGGCCTCCGCTTGGGTTGCCAGGGGGTGTGGCCGGCCTGCAAACCACCACAGGCCCCTCGCTCAGGCCGCCCCACGCCCCAAGGGAACCCCACCCTGATCAGGGACACCCTTCAGGGCAAACCAGCTGGCCCCCACCCCTGTACCAGGCCTCTATCCTATCTAATAAAAGAGTAATATGCAGATTGATCATCACTGCAACACACAATATAGCTGCCCCCATGTGGTGAAAGATCCTGCCCCCATGTGGACACAAGATGGCCACCACAAGATGGCCAGCAGGAGAGGGCAGTTGGGAGGCACCCAGCCTGCAAGAGAGGGCAGTTGAGAAGGACCAGGCCTGCAAGGGAGGGCAGTTGGAGGTGATCAGTCCTGCAGGAGAGGGCAGTTAGGGGTAACCAGGCCGGCAGAGGAGAGAAGTTGGGGGCAAACAGGCTGGCAGTGGAGTGGTTAGGGGGTGATCAGGCTGGCAGGCAGAAGTGGTTAGGGGCAATCAGGAAGGCAGGCAGGCAAGCAGTTGGGAGCCAGCAGTCCTGGATTGTGAGAGGGATGTCGGACTGCCCTCAAGGGGTCCCAGATTGGATAGGGTACAGGCTGGGCTGAGGGACAACCCCCCTCCATGCACGAATTTCGTGCACCGGGCCTCTAGTCTTAATAATACAAGGCTAATACACAAATAGTCATTATGAGTGATCAGCAGGAGGCTTCATCCCCTGCCTGGCGGGGCTTGACAGGGGGTGGGGCCAGCCAGTTCTGGATCTCTCCCAATGAGGGTGGGGCTGGCTGGGGCTGGATCTCACGTGATTTCGAGGTGCGCTGGTGGGTGGGGAATTGACTCTGGGTCCTGTGGCGTGCCTGAGACTTTGACAGGAGGGAGATTTTCATATACATTTTACTAATTTTCTTTCATCTGACACTTCTATTATAGAGAAAGGGCAAATAGCAATACTAAAATATTTCTTCTAATTAATCCCCTTTTAATGTGCATGAATTTCATGCACGGGGCAACTAGTATAATGAAAAAAGGCAAACCTCAATTCCTAGCCTGCACATATGTGGACAGAAAATACTGAGAACTAAATTAAAGCAGAATCATTTCTATATTTAGTTAAAATATGGTCCTGCCTTAAACTTTAGTCTATTAGTGTGTTTTTTATGATCTGCCAAACATTCACAATATCCAAGAGTCATTACCATCGGAAAATGGCAAAATCAATAACAAATAAAAAAGATTTCAGTCAGCAAGTATATACATAAATGTTGCAAAGTTTTCTTTACACTTTTTGTTACTCATCTCCCCTTAACATCTTGTGCCATTCCCAAATCCTTACACTATAGATGTTATATTTGTTTACTTACTATTCACTTAAAATGATGCATATGTAAAGACATTCTCAGATATACCATACATACAAGAATATATGAGGAAAGGTCAAACTTTATCTTATATTTTTATACATTTTGGCATGCATAGGTTTTCCAGCTTTTCAACGGTCTTTGTTGTAGACTCTATTTGCATAGTACATGTTTTTCCCAAATATTTTGCTATTACCAGCATCTGTTTTTGTAATCACAGCATCTGTTCAATTGTAAAAAAAATACACCTCATATGTGTTACAATTTGCTGTACTTGTTTATCAAAAATACAGTATTTAAAATGAATTTGCATAATTGAAATCATATTACCTGTTCTATTAAACTACTGGAATGTGAAAATGTTGACAGGTAATACAAAAAGCATCTTGCTGTATAAACATTTCCAGAAAAAAAAAAGATATTTACTTCTTCTAATTTCAAATGAAGATTTTGAAATGAAGAATAAAAAACAAAGCTTCTTGATGAATTTTCCATTTATAGTCTACAAATTTAAATTTAAAATTCCCAGTATATAGAATTACATAAAATTCACAGTAATTAAAATCAAACTTGTATTTTTTAGATGAAAGTAAGATGAAGAATCATTATTGCAAGGTAGTCATTGCAAATACATAAAACAGAAGAAATATGTATATTAAATAGAAGATATATCCCAATAGTATGCTCTTCAGAATTAACTCTTGAGATATTATATATTTTCAAAATGTGTTATTGCTTTTGGGTTTTCCAGTAATGTTTAGAGAACATTTATTTACATGACTATCTTAAAAAACTATAAAAGTCAAATGATGTATCTTGTGCAATAATTATATTTAAAATATTCATTAAAATATTCCCACTGTGTTAATATTTAATCATTTGACTCACCAAATAAATCATTGTCTATAGGATTTCATAGTAGACTGCAACAACAATAAAATAATGTCATAAAAAAGCATTTAAGATTCATTTAAAAATTAAACCTATACCTTAAGTCAGATAATTAAGCAGTCAACACATAAAAGATAGTGTCTCCAAAATATTTTAATTTCTTTGTTCATTCATTTAATCTGCCATTATCAACTAATTTATATGAATACTCTATTCTATATATCCTAACTATAGGGAGATGGAAATGTTGAGAGCAGTTCTTACCCATCCCACTCCAATTCTTGTAGGAGCATATACTCCTAGAAAAAGAAACAAGTTTCATAGATGGCATTTGTACACAGGTATGTATACGGATGTGAGGAAAGGTATTTACAGATGTAGAGTAAGATACCACTTACAATAAGTGTAAGAGATCTTTTCAGAATATTAAGAATTTTGAAATAATCATATAAACACATGGGAATTTGCAAAAGTGGTACAGAGAGTCGTTCCTGTTTACCCATTTCTAGGCTTCCCCATGAGTGACATTTCACATAACTACAGAACTAAAAGAAAATCAGGAAATTTATATTGGCACAGTGTTGATTAGGCTACAGATTTCATTCATATTTCTTCAATTTTTACATAAACTCATTTGTGTCTATGGATGTATAAATCTATGAAATGTTAGATTTGTTTTACCACTACCACAAGAAACAACTATTTCATCATCCCAAATAAACTCCCTTATACTATCCCTTTGTAGTTGCACCGATCTCGCTCTGCCTAAACACTGACAACAGCTAACCTGTTCTCAACCTTATGTGAGCTCAAAAAGCTATACATATAAAAGCCTAAGTGAGGATTATGACCGGTCAACAGAATGACCGGTTGACTGGTCACTATGACATGCACTGACCACCAGGGGCAGATGCTCAATGCAGGAGCTGCCCCCTGATGGTCAGTGTACTCCCATAGCCAACCTCTTGCAGTCCCTCCCCGCAGCCAGCCAGGTGGTCCGTGCACTCCCACAGCCAACCTCCTGTGGTCCCTCTCCCCCCATTGGCCAGTCCCGATCAGCCCCTATGGGGACTGGGTGAGATGGCCCCAATGGCCTCAATCGCTAGCCAGGCAGAGGACCCCACCTGTGCACAAATTTGTACACTGGGCCTCTGGTGTTATATAAATGGGATGTATCCTCTGTAGCCTTTTGAAATTGGCATTACCACTAGCATATGTCCCTTGCAATTCATGGAAGTTGTTGCATGTGTCAATAGTTTTTTTTTAATCCTCACCCGAGGATATGCTTTTTCATTGATTCTGGAGAGCAGGAGGAGAGGGAGAGAGAGAAGAAAAATCATTGTGAGAGAGCAACATTGATCATTGCCTCATGCACTTGTCCCAACTCAGGACTGAACACCACAACCTGGCTATGTGCCCTGACTGGGAATCAAGCCTATGATGCTTTGGTGTACGGTACAACACTCTAACCACTTACCAACACTAGCCAGGACTCTACAGTTAAATTTTAAGTTATTTATATACTGGACACAGAATAAGCATCTATAATATGTATTTTAGATGCTTATTCTGTGTAGTTTGCAAATATGTTCTCCCAGTTGTGACTTGTTCCATCTTCTCATCAGGGTCTTTCATGGAACATGAATTCTAAATTTTGATGAAGTACAATTTATCAGTATTTGTTAAGGATTGTTTGTTTGATACCAAGCTTTAATGTCTGTTGAAAAGTCACTCATACTTCATTTAATTGTCTTTATAAATTTTTCAAAATCCAATTGTGCATATTTGTGTGGGTCTTTTTCTGGCTTTCTACTCTTTCTTTGATCTGTTTGTCTATCCTTTTTCAATACCAACTGTCTTGATTGCTGTAGATATTTTGTAAGTCCTAAAATTAGGTAGCATATTTCCTATCATTCTATTAATTTTAAATAATTGTTCTAGATATTCAAGTACTTTTTATTTTCCATATCAATTTTAGAATATATTTCTTGGTATATAAATAATTTTGCTGAGATTTTACTAGGAATTTTGTGAATCCTAAAGCTAAATTTGGGGAGAATTGACATCTTAACCATATCAAATCTTCCAAAACATGAGCACATTATGCTTCCTCATTATCAGCATTTTTATAATATTTCTGCATACAGAGCCTACACATGTTTTGCTGTATTTTTACCTAAGTATTTCACTTTCTTTGGAACAAATTTAAATGGTATTATATTTTAGTAATTGGTATTCAAACATTTCCTTCTTTAAATAATTATTAAAGTAATTTTCCATATTCTGAGTTTGAGAACTTTTACTTGCATTAATAAATTAATAATTATGATAATATTTAAATAATATCAAAATGATATTTTTATAACATACTAGGTGTATCAGTTAATAATGCGGATTTTGTAATAATAGAAAACACGATAATTTCAAGAGGAACATCAACAGTGCTTTATTCAAAGTCATGTCCATCGCTAGCTACACATTTTCCCTATCTTTAGGTAATTTGTGGATACTGTCCCAATAGATCTTTTCTTGTTTTGAGGCAAATCATTCAGAGACCCAATTTTCCACTTCTTCATATGTTTTGAAGTGCTGCTCAGAAAGTGCATGTGCCATTGATCAGAACAAGTGGTAATCTGAAGGAACAAGGTCTGGTGAATATGGCAGGTAGGTTAATACTTCCCAGGCAAGATCTGTTAATGGGTCTTTAACTGGTTTTGAAGTGTGTGATGATGTGCCATCATGAAGCAAAATTACTTTGCCGTGTCTTCTGGAACATTCTGGTTTTTTCATGATCAAAGCATGGTTCAAGTTGATTATTTGTTGTCGGTAGTGATCAGTATTAACAGTTTCACCTGGTTTTAGAAGCTCATAATACACCACACCTTCCAGATCCCACCAAACACAGAGCATTGTCCTCTTTCCGAAGCGATTTGGCCTTGCTGTCGATGTTGATGGTTGACCTAGATCAACCCATGATTTTGTGCATTTGGTATTCTCAAAATAAATCCACATTTCATCGCCATTCACAATTAGATGCATAAAAGACTTTCTTTCATGCCATTGAAGCAACATTTTACTGATGACTTTACGGTTTTCCATTTGTCTTTCATTCAGTTGATATGGCACCCATTTTCCTTTCTTTAAAATCTTTCCCATTGCTTGTAAATGATCGGAAATTGTTTGCTGAGCAACGTTTCATCTTTCTGCAAGTTGTTTTTGAGTTTGACATGCATCTTCATCCAATAATGCTTGTAATTGGTGGTCTTCAAACTTTTTCAGTTGAACCTGGATGTTCTTTGTCTTTCACATGGAAATCATCACTTTTAAAGCATTTAAACCAGCGTTCACAAGTATCTTGAGATGGAGCATGTTCACCATAAGCTTCCCGAAGTATATAATAACTTTTTCTTCAAAATAATGAATTAAAACTTTCCGCAAATGCTCTTTTTTTGGCACGAAATTCGACATTTTTAAGCATAAAAATATCTATGATGTTAACACCTTCAGCAAATTTGACATATGAAGTTTTGAAGCTTCCTGTCAATACAACAAAATAGCATACATATCAAATCACATATATATCAACATATGTGTAACTCCATCTATTGAAAAAATACACATTATTAACCAGTACGGTAGTATTTAGTTAGATGCCTAACATATGTTTGCTCATAGTTCCTCCATGTGGGTCAGCCACTAAAGCATTGAAAAAAATTTATATTGTTTTGTTTTGATTTGTCTTGTTTTGTTTAATACAGACAGGTTTTCTTGCCAACAAGATAATGGGTAAATTTATGAAGCCTAGTTTATAGATGAGTAATGCAATGACCACAAAAGTTAATTTGTTTTCCATTTTTATACAGAGTAATTAATGAAATTTATAATTGAACCCACTTTTTTTTTTGCCAAACTTACTTTCCCTCTACTTTTTATGTTAAATAAAATTTTATATTCCAATTCATAATACAATTACCTTTTCTTAGGATCTCAGAATAATGAGATCACTTAGGCTGTGTATTAGTTATTTACTGCCATAATATCACTGTGTGAAAAATGACCCTCAAACTGAGAAAATTTAAAGCAATAATTTAGTGTTCTTGATAAGTTAAAAAATAGACCACTAGGGAGGAATTCTTGTATCTGCTCACTTAAGTGGTTGGTAGAGAAGGGTGGTGGCTTTGCACCTGAAGTTGAATGGTTCTTGGCTCAGGTACCTCAGCTCTCTTTCATATGGCATTTTTCTTTCAGAAGCATTCTGATGACTTGCTCTCATTGTATAAGACAAAGTTTGGGAAAGTCTGAACTCTTAAGGCCCGAATTCAGAAATGCCACACTGACAATTCTGCTATTTATTGTGAAAATAAGTCATTTGATTAGTTCAGATTTGAGGAGTGAAGGTATAATAAACTCTGCCCTTTGATAGGGAGATTTGGAAATTTATGTTTTATGAGGAACAAATACAGAAATGTATAGAGAATTGCAGCAATCATTCAATCATAGCTGACAATTATACCATGTCTCAAGTTATATATTTCCAAACTTCATTTTCACACTTAAAATTATAGAATGACATTCCCTCTTGTTAAATAGTCACACTTTTTATCAAAATCCAAAACTAAGAAAGCATTAAGGCTATGATTTTTTTTTATAAATAGTGAAATTTTGTACCTTTACATTTTGCTTGAGACATTTAAATATTTCTATCTCTAATTTTTGTGGATTCATCATCATCATCATCATCATCACCTAGTCTCCTCATAATGTATATAGAAATCATTTGTTATTTTTCATAAGAAAATGACTTTCATTGTGTTATCAAACTTATTGTTTACCATTTTTAATTGTGCTAATTTTCGAGGGGTACCAAGGACAAAACAAAAAAAGCCTGGGCATCAGGGACCACCCCCTCAACTTTTTACACTAGTTTTAATGCTCGATAAGGCATTTATCTCTTTGAGATTTACAAACTAAAGTGGTTTGATGGCAAACTTAAGCAATTTTCAGGTTTTGTTGGTTTATACTTTTCCAGGGTTGAAAACTTAAATGTTAGTTATCCTAATGCACATTCCTTGAATATACACTCTTGCAAGATTTGAGCCACATTTGTTACTTGGGAATTTTTTGTTTTCCAATTCTCCTGGGAAATATGGAGCTTCAAATATTGAGAATGACTATCAAATAACTCTCATCTCCAATTGTATCAGCAGTCTCCATGTTTACTGATTAACTGTGTATTGCCCAGTCTGTGCTGGCTACTAAAGTGTTTATATAAATGACTGGTTCAGGTTTTTCAAATATAAGTAATACTGTATAAATTGAGTTATATTTATCTCCTAGAAAAAATATTTAAGTAATATTGAAAGATAAAGATTTATATTTTTCTCATCTAAAATAATTCCAATTTTGGGAGTCCATAGCTATTATGGAAGGTCCAAGATAATCATCAGCATCCCAGTTTCCTTCGCTCACATCCATCACTTTAATTGCTTTGTTCTATTGTCAAGCTTATCTCATGTGTGTATGTTTTCCTTTGCAGCCTCAGTTACCAACTCTATGCTTCAAACAGATACAAAAAAATGAAGCATGAAAAAAAATCCTTTCTTTAAAGAGCCTTTTTGGAAAACCAGCCCAGTGATTATCCTTATATACAATTGATCCAATCAATCTTCAACTAAAGCTAGGAAATGAGGTAAGTGTCTGTAAATAAGTTATTTGAAGTTCTAATCTAATTATCGATATTGTGTTGGGTAAGATCCCAACAACTGATGTTACATAACAGATTCTAGTCAGAGTAAATATGTTTGGATGTAGAAATTACACAGCACAACTTTCAGGGTTGGTGGTGGGAAGTAGACATTAAATTAGACTGATATGTAAATGGTACTTATAGATTGGGCAGTACAAAACCACATAATCATATGTGGTATTTCCAAATCCACCTGATGCCTTCAAATGAAAATTTAAGTCAAAATTCCTTTCACTCTAACCCTAGAAAAGTTTGCCATGAGTGAAACATAGATGAGATGTGAGTATTTGAGCAGAAGAGAGATGATAAACAGTATGTTAAAAAGAAAAGCAAAACGTTTGGAAGTTCAACAAGTTTTTTAGACATATCTGAAATGTGTCTAGGCATAGGAATTATTAGATATTTTGGCAAATAATGAAAAGAAGAAAACTCATCTACAAATATGTGCCCCTAGGGAATTTCTGACATATTCTTACTTACATGAAAAACGTATTTCTTATAAATAACAAGCAATTTAAAACACACACTTATTGTTACATAAAATTCACACTATTTTAACTCACATCTATCATAAAGTTTAGTTATTGGGTTGATCAGCTTTTGTATTGGATTTAAGTACAGGAAAGTACAGTAAAGGTTGGAAATGTCCAGTTGCTGAGGTTATCACAATGAAAAACAGGGTGGGATGTCTGATACCACACATCTTCTTACTCTGATCTGCTACCTCTTAGTGAGCACACACACTGAGCAGTGCAATCAAGAACTAAATTCGCTTTTAATTACATGTCTGTTTAAAAATTTATTCTTCTAAGAATTATTTGAGTATGGAAGCTCCCTATAGGTATTTTCTGTAATCGTTAAGCATTTCAAGGAGCAATTGGTTTATATTAGAAGTTCAATAGAGCATAACTATTTCTCTTCATCTTCTAAAATGAAACAATTCACTCTTGTTCAGGTGTTATATGAGACACCATTGAAGAGGCACAGAGAATGAATGCCTTTAAAGGCAGTTGAGCTATATTTTCAAACGATAAAAGCAATGAACTAGACATACATTGTTTATTTCCTTCTCTAAAGGCATTATAATTATACTACATATTGTTCTGTAAAGAAATAAAACCACATTGCAGCAACCCTAAGGTCAGCAAACATTCAGACCACTAAAATACTGAAGTTGGTAGAGCCTGTCTGGACCCAGAATTCAAAAGTAGATACTAGGCAAAACAAAAACCTGAAATTTCAGAGAACTGTAATGAAAAAATAAACCTAAAGAATTTAATAAGTCTAAATGTAATAATAAGTCTAAAGAATTTATTTTTTTAAATATGTTTTTATTGATTTCAGAAAGGAAGGGAGAGGGAGAGAGAGATAGAAAAATCAATGATGAGAGAGAATCATTGACTGGCTGTCTCCTGCACACCCCCTACTGGGAGTTGAGCCTTAACCAAAATTGAAACTGGGACCCTTCAGTCCACAGGCTGATGCTCTATCCACTGAACCAAACTGGCTAGGGCTAAATAATTTATTTTTCATTAAATTTATTTTCATTAAATTTATTTTAATTTTAATTAATTAATTAATTTAAATTTATTTAATTTAAATATATTTAATTAAATTAATTTATTTTTAATAGAGAATGAAAAACATTTTAGAAGTCACTATTAAAGGCATTTTCTATGTGCATTATATCCAGTGAGAATCCTAACCTAGAGAGTGGGTATAATAGGTTTGCCTAAAGCAAGAAAAATGAACTCTCTATTAATTCAACTTAACTCAAAGTGGCCATTTCCCCAAAATGTGCTTTTTATCAAAACTATATATTTTTTGAAAATTGAAAATAAAAACAACAAAATACCTCATTTGTGTAAGTAAGGTCTTTGGAAGACTGGCAAGTTTTCAATTCCTAACTAATTAAGCATGTTAATTATATAATCCTTTCAAACTATTGCAATGGTTTTCAGAATATATTTAATACTTTCTATTTGAAAAAAGCCAAAAAAATTCCCAAACATTGAACACTTCAATGCTGTTGTACTTAGGTTTATATGCCCGTGTTTATGTTTCCAAATTGTTCTAAAATTTTTGATTAACTAGTTTTCCAGAAGTCCTGAGAATAATTTTTGTGGTTTAAAAGTTTTCCATAATATTTTTTGTTTAAATTTTAATAAAAATAAAGATGTTTAGCCCTAGCCAGTTTTGCTCAGTTGATAGAGCGCCAGCCTGCAGACCCAAGTGTCCCAGGTTCAATTCTGGATCAAGGGCATGTATCTAGGTTGTAGGCTCCTCCCTGGCCCGGGTCCTGGGCCTTGTGCAGGAGGCAACCAATCAATGTGTTTCTCTCACATTGATATTTCTCTCTGTCTTTCCCTCTCTCTTCCACTCTCTCTAAAAAAGGAAAAATAAATTAAAAAAAAAATCAAAGGAAAAATATCCTCAGGTGAAGATTTAAAATAATAAAAATAAAGATGTTTAGTAACACTGATATAATTTTAAATATTTTAGTTTTTCTTTAAAATAGGTAAACTGGGTCTTACATTTATATTTTTTGTTTCTTTACTTAATAAACTCTTTCTAGAGTGTTTTTCAGTTTATAGAAAAATTGAGTAGAAAGTTCAGAGGGTTTATATATATCCTCTCACACTACCTTCTTCCCCAGTCTTTCCTGTTATGAACATCTTGCATTAGTATATAACATTTGTTACAAAAGAGGAGGCAATATTCGTACATTATTATTAACTAATGTGCATAGTTTTCATTAAGGTTCACTCCTTGTTGTATATTCAGTTTGGACAAATGTTTAATGATATGTGTCCACCATTTGAGTATCATCAGGGTAGTTTTACTTTCCAAAAATATCCCCTCTGCTGCTTTCTTCCCTGGAACCCCTAGCATCTAGTGATTTTTTTACTGTCTTCGTAGTTTTGCCTTTTCCAAAAGATCAAATAGTTCAAATCACATTATGTAGTCTCTTCAGATGGGCTTCCTTCACTTAAAAGTATGCATTTAAGGTTACCCCATTTCTGCTTTTGTTTGTTTATTTCAATCTTTATTAATGAAAGTATTGCATATGTCCCTTTTTTCCCTCCACTGACCTCTTCTAACCTACCTCCACCCCTTGCCCTGTCCCAGGCCTTCACCACCCATTGTCTGTGTCCATGGATTATGCATATATGCATACAAGTTCTTTGGTTGACCCACCGGCCCTCCCCCGCCTTCCCTCTGAGATTCCACAGTCTATTCCATGCTTCATGTCTCTGGATCTATTTTGTTTTAATGACTTGATAACTCATTTTGTTTTAGTGCTGAATAACTTTCCATTAAATGGATGTACCACATTAGTTTACCAACTCACCTACTAAACGACATCTTTGTTGTATCTAAGTTTTGAAATGATGAATAATGCTTCTGTATGTATTTACTAGAGGCCCAGTGCACAAAATTTGTGCACTTGGGGTGGGGGGGTCTCTCAGCTCAGATTGTAAAAGGGTGCAGGGACCCCACCAGTGCACAATCAGGGCCAGAGAGGGACGTAGGAGGTTGGCCAGCTGGGGAGGGACTGCGGGAGGGCTCCAGGGCGTGTCCAGCCCATCTGGCACAGTCCTGATTGGCCGAACCCCAGCAGCAAGCTAACTTACCAGTTAGAGCATCTGCCCCCTGGTGGTCAGTGCACGTCATAGCGAGCGGTTGAGCGGCCTTAGCATATCATTATCATATTATGCTTTGATGGGTTGAATGGCCAACCAGACGACTGGACACTTAGCATATTAAGCTTTTATTATATAGGATGTGTAGGATTCTTGTGGACATTAGATTTGAACTCCTTTGGGTAAATAACAAGGAGTGAAATCATTGGATCACCTGGTAATATATGTTTATAGCAGTATTTACTTGCTTTTTAAGACTTCTGCCTAGAGTTCAGATATCAACCTAATACTTCTAGATCTATGGAGTCAGAAGGTGATCTTTCCCTTTTATTCTAATGTATAAAATAAGTGGTAAAACTTCCATTTTCCAGAGCATTTTCTCAATCCATTGATATTTTGCTTCCTGGCAATTGTTGTCAATTTGGCTTGAGTAAACTCATAAAAATTCGGTACACACTACATGTTTATCAATAGAAATCAAGTCAATAAATTACATTTTATTTAAAAATATTCTGTACAGGTTTAAGTGTTTCTCATGTCAACACATTCATTCATTTTACATGTCAGAGTGCTTGTTGTGCCAGGTTCTAAATGGAGTTTAAAATAATTTTTATCAGTTACTTAAACCATGCATTCTGATTGATTCTGGTTGTTACAGAAAATAAAACATATATTAACATAAAATCTTGAACTAGTCAGTTTTATCTTTAACCCTTTGCACTCGCTTGCTTTTTTCTCGATTCCTTTATTCTACTTGGGATTTAATTTTTTAAATACCCCAGATTTTACAAAGCGTGGCAGTAGAATAAAAAAACTGGAGTTTCTTTTCATACAAACTTATTTATTTGGATTTTTTTATATTTCAAATTATTGATACTTTCAAAGAGTAATTTTAATCTCAATGCTAACCATGTCGAGTCACACTCGACATCTGAGTGCAAAAGGTTAATATAGATATAGTTGCACACTTTCTATGTCACAGAATTGTTATGATGCTATGAGATCTAAGAACTGTTTATGACTGGAGATAGAAAAAATGACATCCTGAATACATTTTGTTGGCATTACCATCGGTAATAGCAATTAATAAAACCCATTTCTCATGTTGTGAAGGACTTTGATACAGCACTCATACTTCTTAATAGAAAATTTCTACTGCCTAGAAAACATAGGGAAGTCTACCTTGAGGCTATGTTTCCCAAAGTATCTATATATATAAAAGCCTAAGCAACCATAACAACTGAATGACCGGAACAACTGGTTGACCAGTTGCTATGACATGTACTGACCACCAGGGGACAGATGCTAAATGCAGGAGCTAGCGCCTGGTGGTCAGTGTGCTCCCACAGCGAACCTTCCCCAGCCCCTCCCCACGGCCAGCCAACCTCCTGTGGTCCCTCCCCCTGGCCAGCAGGCCCTGATCGGCCTGGCCGCGATCAGCCCGGCTCTGATCTGATCGGACTGGGCAAGACGGCCGCAATTGGCCCTGATCCCTGGCCAGGCCTAGGGACCCCACCCATGCATGAATTTCGTATACCAGGCCTCTAGTTTTAAATATCCCTACTGCTGTTGTCTTGCTACTGAGGTCTACATTTGTAAAATTAATGCACTTCAACATAGTAAGAACAGTTAAAAATTGTTAGTGTTTCATGATTCATACCTTTCCTTAACTTTATATAATTGTTGTGATAATAATTTCTATTGCTATGTTTATATATAAGGTCATTGCTAATCTAAACTGAGATGAGAGTTTTATAACAATGAAGGTGGGTGAAGTCAGGGTTAGTACTTAGAGCATCCATTTTCAATGTGGTAATTTCCGTTACAATAGCTAAACCTCTGCTTTGGTGTGAGTGCTGAAAACAATGGGGAAAGGAGAGCCAAATGGTACTCTGTGAGAAACTGAAAATAAAAAAGAGCTCTAAGCAAGTGTTCAAAATGAGTATTTAGGAAAATAAACATTCCAGGTCTATTTTACAATCGCTTCTCACTGTATCAATGTCAATGAGCTCCTTTAGGTTATCCAGAAGCGTGAAATTCAGCATTACCCAGAGAATAGAACAAGTGCAGAGGAATGCTCTGTAAATCTATTAGGAGTTAAACCCAGGCACTGCTGTATGGGCAATCATGAAAGAATAGTGTCTTCAAAAATAAATTGGGGCAGCGTCACATTGCTGCTTTTATTTATAGATGAAACTCTTCTCAACTATGTTCCCTGAGTTCTTTGCCTTATCTTGAACTTGTTTCACTTTCTTTCCCCTGGTGAAGTTCTGTATGATTTGGCTTTGTGAGACTTTCTCTCTTTCTTCCCATTGATCCCACTGAATTTAATGTAGGACTGAGTTGCAGATTGATGAGGCCTCACACCAGGAAAGGCAATGTATCTGTGGGTTGCCCTAAGGGCAAATCATCTGATAAAATAGTAGTTCATACTTTCCATCCTGATATGTAAAGATCATCACCATTAATCTTAATTTAATAGCACTTTCCATTGTTCCAGGAATTTTAGTTTTAATTTTGTGTTTTTATTTTTCACCCACCGTCATTATTGCTAAAACATCTTATTACATGGTGTTTTAATATATAGTGGTTTTGGTCATTTTATGTTGGTAACATATTATGTTGAATTGAGTTGAGCTTTGGGAGATGAAATTTTTCCTACCATTTCTTAAATAACAGTAAATATATTGAGAAATAAAATGTTAAGTGTCCATTAGGGAACATCTATTTACCAGGAAAATAATAATTTAGGAATTCCAGGATTATTTGGCATCTCCAATTAATCAACCTCCAATAGTAACTTTAATATTTTTTTCATGGATTCTGAGCTTTGGGCAATTTACCAGTGGAGTTCTCATGGTCCCAATTCTATTTCTCACAATATTTTTTTCTTAGCTTATCAGTTAGGCCTGATAGCTCCTCCAGGTGCTTTTGTAAGTCCAACAGATCACCATCATCACTGTCACTTATTGACTGCCAGATAAATACTTTGCAGAGCATGGTGTAAACTGCTTCTCTGGGAAATCTAGCCTCACATGTAAATATATATTTATTTTCTAAAGTGATACTCCAACATGTGCTACTAAGGAACAGCTCTCTCTCTAACAGATCTAATGTCCTTTTACTATTTTCATGCATCATAAAACCAATACATGGGACACAGTTTTATTCAATTAAAAGATTCTAAGAACTCAAGAAACTAAACAAACAAAAAAATCAACTAGCTTTATAAAGACAACAAAAAGTATTCCATTACCTACTTTTTAAGAAGTAAGGTGTGGGCAAAATAAAGCAAGATAGCACAAAATCTCTGAAACTGGTCTGCTTTTGTTGTAAACTTATTGAGACTGTATGTATTCTCCATCAGTGTCATTCATCTTTTCTCTCCATGAAGTGCACAAATACCAACTTATATTGCTGTTTGGCAAAAATGTATAACCAGGGTATGCTTTGGAAACCTATACTGGTACTGGTGTTTCTAAAGTTGGCTTGATTTATATTTGTCTGTTATAATGATTATCATGGAATCAGTACAGATCTAGCTATTCTATCACTACTCCCTTTCTTTACTGGAGTCCTTAACTTTAAATAAATAAATAAATAAATAATTAAATAATTAATTAATTAATTAGAACAAAAGTTCCAGAAAATTTTTGCAGAGTAAAACAGGGAGGAAGGAGTCAGTGAGTGAGTGGACCTAACAAAGATTCTTACATAAGCAGATGTAAATATTGAAAATGAATATAAAATAAACTGGTGAATGTGTGTTACACGACAAAGTAACAGATATATTAGGTCGATTAGGATTGAACATGAGCTTGAATAAGTGTTTAAAAGTTTCAAATTAAAGTATATCTTGATATCCTATTTAGGAAAATAGTTACATTGGAATGTTTATAATCCATAGCTAGATTGTTAAGATTGGAACAATCTATTATTTTCTTCTATTGACCACACTTTCATGTAATTTCAAGTTGTATGAGGACAAAAATTATTATTTGGTCCATATTTGAAATTTCAATGTGGGACTAGAATATTTGAACTTCTGGTAGTTTTCCAAAGTGAATATAATGCACTTTTATGTAATTTATTTGACACTATTAATTTTTATAAATGTCTCATTCCACCTACCCATGAATTCTATAATGTCTTATTGTTCTAGTTTTTGCCCATGTGCTGAATATTTCTTCTATATCTCTTTTACTTGCTCCTCCTTCTGATTCGGTTCCTATCCCTGGCTTAAACACTTACGCATATTAGGTTAAGTGGTTGGGACCCCATAGTCACTTGGCACTCAGGATACCCATACAAGCCTCTGACTTTAGTCTGCACAGTCTATCCTCGTTGGACATATGGGTTACATCTTCATGAACCCACTGTATATTGACTACCTTTCCTTCCCTCCTCTGTCTTCCTTCTTCACTTTCCTAGCAATACCTCTTAGGATTACTTAACAAACCATTTGCACTTAAATATATTTATTCAGCCTCTATTTCATGTGTTTCCTAATCTAAAACAGTTGTGTTATTTAACTTTTTTAAGGTTCAGCTTACTTATAAAAAAAGGAGATAAAATATTGAACTACAGGATGTTTGTGAGCATTATGAAATAAGGTGTGTAGCATTTTATATAATAAATGTTTCGAGCACAGCAAACATTATATCCTTTATTTTTCCCACCAAAATCAATACCTGCATATTCCAAATCATCTGTGTATGAGCTCTGGGTTATTCTTTTTGAGATTTCATTAGCATTGTTTCTTTCTTGCTGGAGGGTCCTCAAAAGCATGGCTGGTAGCCCATGGCCCTCAGACATGGCCAATTTGATTTTTACAGTAAGAGTTGACCTAATGTTTTAAGCTATAAATTGCTGCCAAGATTTAAGATTACAAAATTTATGTTTAAATGCCATATTCTTGGCTTCTCTGGGAAGAAAACAATGACAGAAATCAAGATCGTTGAACCTGGGTTCCTTCATGGCAAAGAGTCTGTGGTATTAACAGACAGATACACACGTGGGATGGAGCATGTGCTCGGCTATATCTCCTTAACAGTCAGATTATTTGTTAATTATTACTCACAGTATCATTTGCATTGTTGTTTTACTTAAGTTAGGAATAAACTGCCATGTTTATTATTGTCTATATCCAAAGAGGGAAAACAAAGAAAAACAGACTGATGCTGTTATTGTTTAAGCATATGTGTCAATTTGTTAATTTATGCAGATGAATCTGAATTCTTTTTTTAAAATGTTTCAATTACAGTTGACAGTTAATGTTATTCTATGTTTTGAATTTGATAACTGCACCCTACATTCTTCATTTATGACTGCAGATTTATAAACCAAACTGAAGAGGGAAACATCAAAATCCTCAATCTTGTATTAATAGACTCTACCCTTTGGACTCTGTATGTCATCTTAATGTACTATTCCTAAACAGACTTTCTACAATTAGAAAAGTCAACTTATATATCTCTCTTCTGTGAAGATACTTCTCAGAAGTGATGGAAGAGATTATTTACATATATTTACTACAGTCACAATCATTTCTTAAGAGTGACTGACTAGAATTAAATATTTGTAACACAGGTAACAAAATAGTGTTAGCACATGTAATAAATTTGTTGAATATTGCTTATTTATTGATTATTAATTCTTAAAAGATAATAAAACATGAAGAAATTAACAAAAATAAGAATATATTCAAACTAAGAATAATTCATAAGAAGATAAAACCTGGATGATGTGCTAGAGAATCAGACTCTCATCCCAATCATCGCTCCTGAAAATAGAGTTACATCTTTCTGGAAAGTAGGCACATGTATCAAAACTTAAAAGCTGTGTTATCCCTTATTTGTAATGCTGATTCTAAAACCTTGAGTACAAAATATAATGAAAGTTTACTTATGAATGTATGTGCAGTACAGAATTGTTTCTATAGCAAAAATATAGGAAATAGCTTAATTGTCTATCAATTGAGAAATGGTTTTAAATAAATAAGGGCATATTTATGTAGAGGAATATTGTCCCACTATCAAGTAATGAGTTCTAATGAACATAAGTTATTATGTGAAAAAAATCAGTTCTGGATCTTTTATTCAAGGTAGTCTGTGATGTTTCACAAGTGCTGCAAAACTGTCTCAGAGAAAAAGGTTTCATCGCTAGTTGAATTACTTTTTCTTAGTCATTTACGGTAGATAACATTGCATCTATAACAATTTTCCTCTGCCCTCTGAAATGCTTCATTATCTCCCCTGTGCAATAGAACAGAGACTTTAGGAGGAAAAATGTTTGATAAAAACCAATATTCTTACATCTTAATATGAATTTATAAATGTATTTTAAAACCGTATTGAAAGCAATTCACATTACATATGAACACATTTTAAACAACATTATTACTATGTTATAACCCTCTGATGAGATAAATTCCCTGTTATTTTATACGTTGATAATTCTATAAGTGCAATAACATTGAAAACTCTTTAGAAAACAGGAGAAGAATTTTTCATTTTGACAAAAGCAATTCTCTTTATTCAAAATGGATGAGAATCACCATCTTCTCAAAAGAAATAGAAAGATTGTGCACACTATACTTTCATTTACTTCTTAACTGAATAACTTTGAAAATGAAAAATTAATGTATCCATAAGTGCTAACAAAATCAGTTACTAAATAGTTTTGACAATCTAATACTAACTTTATGTGGGATGAATAAATGAGCATTTAAGTAATTATATGTTATACTTCATTTTCATCTTAATCCAATTGAAATGAATAATTGGAATTAGTCTGACAGCAGGTTATACAAATATGATTTCTGTTGTGAAACAGATTTTGTAATTTTTTTCTTTAGCAACAATTTTCCACTTTAATTACAAGTTACCAATGTATATTTTAACATTAATTTTAATACTCCAAATACTTGTCAACTGATAGGAGGAATTGGAAAGCAAAGTACATATGGTATAGCCCTTCAATTGTAATAATTTTTAGCTTCCTCATATAATACTGAAAGTGGATGAAACGTGTGTAGGAAAATTGAATCAATTTAGCCATGTAATGATCTTATAAGATATACCTTCTTAAAGCAACATGAAAATATGCTGACCTTTTCCGACTTAAGGGACTTTTTGGAAAGAATGACTGGCACATCTGGGGAAGGGGAAGGCTAGGGTATCACAAGCAAATGGTTGAGTGTGGGCAGCAGGAGAGATGAGGTCAGAGTGGTAACGGAAGATCCAGATCATAAATAACATTAGGGATCTTGGTTTTATCCTTTGAATGATATGGGGAGACACTGGAGAGTATTTCACAGATGAACGACATGACCTGGCTTAAAATGGGACCTCTGGAAATTGTGCTATAAAAAACTGTTGAGCCAAGATCAGAAGCAGAAAGACTAGTTAAGAGGTGTGAGATCATAGAAAACACACATATACATACTTCTGCCCAATACACAAAAGCAGCAACCTCTAAGGAAAATGTTGGTAAATATGACTATGTTATTCTGTTTATTAGGTTACTTTTAAAATTTCATTTTAATTTATTAATTGTTTATGGTTAAACATTCAGTATTGATTCACCAACCTCAGGTACTGTTTTCTTACTTTCTTATGTCAATGTGGATAAATTCTATTAATCTGTCTTCAAATTAATTATTTTCTCTGCTCTTTCTAGTCTTCTGATAGTTGAGTGTGGGGAGTAGGAGATATATGTGAGCATCTTTATTTCTGTTACCACAACTTTTCTACCTCTATTTGGCTCCCTTTTATAGCTTCTATCTTTCTCCTGAAATTTCCCATTTGTTTATATATTTCCATCGCTTTTTTGCTATAACTTTTAACATATTTTTCATACTTTAAAAGTAAAATTTACTGTCTGGTCATTCTAACATATGTGAGCTCTTTCAGTCTGATTCTTTTGAATATTTTCATCTCATTACAATGTGTCAAATTTTGGGTCCTCTTCCATGTCTTGCAGTTTTGTTGCTTTTTGTTTGTTTTTTGTTTGTTTATATTGGTAATTGTGTGAAAACTAACTACCTATATTATAGAGACTGAAATAATTATTTCTCCTCTGTCAGGATAGTTTGTTCTTTAAACTAAAACTAGGTGTGGGTTTTTTTTTTTGTTTTTTTCTCTAATAGATTCATACACCACAGGCTTTTAATTATTTGAGGGAAGGATAAAAAATTATTCCTTCAGGGGGCTCAGTCTTTGTGAGACTGGAGGCTTTAATATATATCTTTTTTTTTTTTTTTTGCATTGCACTCAAAAGTTATCAGGTCCTTCTTAATTGAACCTGGAGCAGGCCTGGTGGTCTCTCAGCTTTCCTGCTCTTCTAGCTGTGTACTGCTATTGCTTTGTGCTACTATCCTGCTTATCCTACAACCTATTCTCCATATAACAGAAAGAGAGATCCATTTTACTTGTAATAGCATATCTTTCTGCCTAGAATGTTGTGTTCTAAATTATCTGTGTAGCTAATTCCCCACCATCTTCAAATTTTTGCTTAAATGTTATATTAGTAAGAACTCACTTGATCATCTATTCAAAATTTCCAACCCCATTGGCACTGCTCTCCTTGTTTTTTCCATAACTCTTTAATCTTCTGACATACAGTACTAATTTATTTATTATAGCCATTGTGTGTTGTTGGTGTGATCTCGCTGAAACAGCAGCTTCATTGGGAGCAGTTATGTCTGTCTCTCTTGTCTACTGATATGTCATAAGCATCTAGAAGAGTGCCTGACGCATACTAGGCTCTCAATAGATATTTGTTAAATAAATGAATGAACTGACATATTACTAGATCATATGGAGATGCTGGTTAATAGAAACTCTCTGTGGCAGAGGTTAAAATTCTAATATTTACAGAATTACCTAGCATATATCATCTTTAAAAGCAAAGGATACAAGACTGAGAGAGTTGCACAAGAAATCAGAGAACTATAATTTATAAAACAACTAAGAAAACTTCATATACCTCTGGATCTCAATATTAATATTTTAAAGTTATTTTTGAATAAAATTGAAGGCTTAGTATCTAGCAGAGTACTTGTATGAGAGGACATATGGATTTCACCACAATTGTATGTATAGAATGTCAAAGTAAGTATGGATACATATAGGGCATCCCAAATCAATATATACACACTTTAACAGATAACTCACTTAATTTTCTCTTAAATTTTGAAAATAAACTGTAAGTTAATAAATGTTGACTTTATAATCATTCAAAGTATATATAATTTTTGGGACACCATGTATCTGTATATATGTGTGTTTTTATGTAATATAAAAGTAATAATTAAGATAATTTTTCAAGAACTAATATTATTGTGTTAGTATGTCTTCTAGTAAACCATCAGAATCTTTAACAAACTTTAAAATTTTATAATCACTAAAATTGTTTGGTATTTTAGAATATAATAATTTATGTTTAAATATAAAATGCTGGCCTTTTAATTCTTATATGTTATATTTTAATATTGGCAACAGTTATGGCAGGTATATTTTAAATTGAAAAGAAGACCATTATTTTACTTTTCTGTATGTAATCTTTATTTATCTATCTTAACTAAACCTCCCTAAAATTTAAAAGTAAATTTATTTATACTGATATACTCATAAAATTTGGTCAACACTTATTTTGCATAATGGTATTCTTAAACATGGCCAAAAATAAAGTATGGAAACCATTCATTTTGCTCCATGGCTAGAAACTAATGCAACAATTTGGCATCTTATTTGTACAGCTCATTCTATGATGATCAGATATAGTATTTCATTCTGAAATGAATGAATTAAATTGAAATTGAATGGGCTAAATCATTTACAAATAATTAGAAGAGGAGGAATTAACAAGGTGTATGGGAGCAAGTTCAAATAATTTTATTTATAATTTGATAGTTTATGTTAAATTAGAACTTTATAGAATACTCTTAATATAAGCAGCCAAAATGCATTTTGATGGAGTTTGGACAACCAGATATACAATCTTTTAAAATATTTGTAATCTTTATAGTCCTGGGGTGAGAACTAAACACTGAAGAGCCATCATAGTCCCGTTTCATCTGGTGGTGGGACATTCATGTCTGCTCTTCCATTCTCTTTCTCTCCAAATTCTCACAAATGGTGATGAGGAATTAATAGCCTTCTGTTAGGCAGCTATACCCAGAAGGATAAACACAGTTATGATCATATAAGAATCAGCCAACAATTCTGCTGCATTTAGAGAGGGTAATTTCTTAATAGTTTATGGTCATTCTAAATAGAGCCTCAAAACAAAGAAAGTGACACATTAGTTTTAGTCTCTAGTTTTTCCCTGCCATGGACATTGAGAAAGAGCATTCAATAGTTTCTGATTGAGACATGTAGCTAAAACATTTTTAAATATTATATGACTGACTTCAATGAATAAATAAATAAATTTGCAATTTGTACAGGCTAGAAGTTTTTGCAAGTTGGAATTAAATAGAAGACAGATACCTTCTTTAAAAATGTCTCTTACATCAATGCCTTGTGGTATTATAGGAAAAAAAAGTCACGATTAAATTTTGTTTCATTCTTAATGTTCACAATGTGTTACTTAGAAATTTCAATGTTGGAGAATTTTTACTTTCTTAATGAATTGCAGAGAATATATTCAATGGTGGTGGTGACTCTTAGGAAAATATCATTAAAAACAAAACAAAATCTTCTCTCAATCCAGAAAATCTTTCCACAGCGGCAGCAGAGAAAAAAAACAATTTTATTATTGAATAAGCATTAAGCTAGTGGGTTATGTGCATCACAGGCAATCTGCTAAGAGATTGCAAAGACAGAGAGAAATCTCACCATGGCTTTTTATAGCCAAGCAGGTATAAGAGCGCATGCTTTCTCTTGTCTCTATGCCACCTTCCATGCAAGGGCTTCCACGAGTTAACCTCCATCCTCTGTATCAGACCAGGAGGGTGGTTAAAACTATAACTGCATGTCAAGAGTCATTTTAGCACATTTCATTCCAAATACGTTCATCATGAGTGCAATATTATTTGACTCACTGTATTAACACTTTAGTTATTCATGCTGCGTTTGGGGATTTTTTTTTTCTATTTTAAACAGCTTATATCATTTGAAAAAGAAGTATTCTTATTTATATTTTTTCCAGGAGTATTTTAATGGAGTTTTCAAATCCAAAATAGGTTGTACACAATGATCTCTTAGATTTTCTCTGGCACCAATTTCCCATTCCATTGCTTCAGAATAACATAGTCTTTGCATAATAGCTTAATACTGTACCATTTTACAGCTAAATAATTTAACTTTAGTACTGCAATTTTGGTTCTGTCAGGATTGCCACTGTTACATCTCCTTGCATTGATTCTGGCAATTCCAATTAAATATATTTGTTTCATGCAAGACTTCCCTTAAGGAAATCCTTTCAAGTAGCAAATTGTCTTTTTCGGTCACTAATGAGAAGTGTACTATTGCTTAATCCTTCACAATTCTCTCTCTCTCTCTCCCTTTATCTTCTGTCCTTTCCTCCCTTCTTCTTCCAACTCACCATTGGAACATTTCATGTCCTTTTTTATTTCTGATTTTCTATATTGAATTTCTGATTTTTAAATATTTTAGACATGAATTGCTGTTAATCCATCCCACAGTAAGAGGAACATTATAATGAATGTATTCATATTAACATAATTTACACTTATGAACTATTCAAGAAGCACAGTGTGATACAACTAAAGCATCTATATTTAAGAGCTAACATAAGGAAAAAATATTAGCAATACTGTGAGTACCTTTCCAATTACATTACTCTTCCAACTCCCCAAAGGTAATTGCTAGAAAGATATTCTTTATCATTCCCTTAAATATCTTTACATTTTCTTAAAAATGTTTATTCCTTCAAATGATTATCAAAGCATGTGTATGCATATAATTATTCTGCCTCTTTACTTAAAAATATTTAAGAATTATTGTGAGAATTATCTATTTATAAATTTATAAGACAAATGACTCACACATTTCTTTTTATTGCTAAATTGGAATCCATTAAATAAATAAGTTGCATATAATTAGCATTGCAATGGACACTTAGGATCCTCCTATATTTTGCTGTTACATAAATGGTATCATTAACATTATTATACTTTTTATTATGCATATTTGCAAGGGTCTTGATATAAAATCATTAAAATTTAGAAATAAAATAAAACTAATCCTTTGTGAGTCTAACATATTTTCTATAATTCTTTTTTTCCTAATCCTAACAAGCCTTAGATTTTTCAGTGTCTAGATCTTGGCCATTCTAAAAAATATGCAGTGGTAACTCACTGTTGTCTTAGTTTGTATTCCCCAATGACATAGAATGTGAAACATCTTTTCATATGCTTTCTTGCTATCTATAATCTTCTTTGGCCCTGGCCGATGTTTCTCAATGGTTAGAGCATCAGCCCCCACACCGCAGGGTTGTGAGTTCGATTCCTGGTCAAGGGTACTTACCTGGTTGCAGGTTTGATCCCTGGCCTCAAAGGGCACTTGCAGTAGGCAACGAATCCATGTCTTCTTTGGTGAGGTATTTTTAAGTCCTTTGGCCCAATTTTTCAATCATCTTATTTGTTTTCTTAATTTTGCATTTTAAGAGTTCTGTGTATAGTTTTTTGTTTGTTTGTCAGCTGTGTTTGTGTTTGTAAATATTTTCTCCCAGGCTATTGTTTGTATTCTCATTCTCTTGCTCATTTTGCCTTGTTCCTGATCTTAGTGTGAAGGCATTAAGCTTTTCAATATTAAATATAATGTTAGTAGTATTTTTAAGTAGATATTCTTTATCAGGTTGAGAAAGTTCATCGCTATACCTAATTTACTGAGAGATTTTTACTTGAATGGGTCTTGAACTTTTTCACATGCTTTTTTTTTTTTTTTTTTTTTTTTTTTTGCATCTGCTGATATGATCACAGGAATTTTCTTCTTAAGCCTGTTGATATGATAGATTGCCTGGAATAAATCCATGGTATTTAATGCTTTTTATGTATTGTTGATTTTTTTTTTTTTTTTTGCTAATTTTGTTGAAGATTTTTTATCAATGTCCATGAGAGATATTGGCTTATAGTATCCTTTATTTGTAGTGTTTTTGTCTGTTTTTTATATTAGGGTAATGCTGGCCTCATAGAATGAATTAGGAAAATTTTCCTCTGTTTTTATCTTCTAAACACATTGTTGAGAATTGATATAAATTCTTTCTTAAATGTTTGGTAGAAATCACCAGTGAACCCATCTGGATATAGTGCTTTCTGTTTTGAAAGGTCAATTGTTATTCAATCTGTTTAATAGATATAAACCTCTTCAAATTGTATATTTCTTCTTGCTTGAGTTCTGCTAGAGTGTATCATTCAAAGCATTCATCCCTTTCATTTAGATTATCTTACTATGAGGCATACAGTATTCATAGTATTCCTTATATATCATTTTAATGTCCACCGTATATGCCACGATGTCATCTCTTTCATTACTGATATTAGTAATTTATGTTCTCTCTCTCTTTCATAGCTAGTCAGGCTAAAGACATTGATTTTATTGATCTTTTCAAAGAAACTTCTGTTTTTTTATTTACTCTACTAGAAACCCAATACACGAAATTCATGCAAGGGGCTTGGCCCTGGCAGCCGCAGCCTGCCTCGGCCCTCGTAGCCCTGGCTTCATCCAGAAGGTGGTTCTGATGTTCGGTCTGATTAGCATATTAGCTCTTTATTACATAGGATTGATTTACTATTTTTAATTTCATTCATTTCTGCTCTAACATTTTTAAAAATATAGTTTTAATGACTTTTTAGAGAGGAAGGTAGAGGGATAGATAGACAGACAGAAACATCAATTGGCTGCTTCTGCACACCCTCTATTGGGGGTTGAGCCTGAAACCTGGGCATGTGCCCTGAAGGAATCAAACAGGTGACTTCTTGGTGTATGAGTCAATGCCCAACGACTGAGCTACACTGACTGGGCTCTGCTCTAACTTTTTTTCCTTCTTTTTATTGATTAAGGTATTACATATGTGTCCTTATCCACCCATTCCCCCCTCCCCTCCACCTCCAATATACCTTTTCTTCTGCTTACTTTGGATTTAATTTGCTCTTTTTTTTTTTAACCCTAGTTTCCTAATGTGGAAGTTTAGATGATTGATTCCAGATATTTCTTTTTTCCAATATATGCATTCACTGCAATTAATTTCCTTTTAAGCACTGCTTTCCTTACATCTCACAAATTTGATAATTGAATTTTCATTTAGTTCAAAATATTTTACAAATTTCTCTTGATATTTCTTTTTTGAGCCACACGTTATTTATAGGTGTTTTTCTCAATCTCTAAATATTTGAGGATTTCCTATCAATCTTTCTGTTACTGATTTTTAGTTTGCTTCCATTGTGGACTGAGAGCAGCCATTGTATGATTTCTATTTTTTAAATTTGTTGAGGTGAGTTATATGGCCTGGAAGTGGTCGGTCTTGGTGAATGTTCCATGTAAACTTAAGAAAACTGTGTATTCTGCAATTATTGGACAACATAGTATATAGATGTCAATTTTTTTCAGTTGATTGATGTTTTTGTTGAGTTCAAGTATGTCCTTAATGATTTTCTGCCTGCTGGATCTGTACATTTCTGATAGAGGGCTGAAGTCTCTAGCTACAATGGTGAATTTATCTATTTCTGTTTGAAGCTCTATCAGTTTTTTCCTCAGGTATTTTGATCCTCTGTTGTGAGGCACATACTCATTAAGGAACATCATGTCTTCTTGCAGAACTGATCACTTTATTATTAACTTATGAATCTTTTGAATCATTTTAATAAACGACAATTTTCCTTCTCTGAAGTCTGCTCTGTCTGAATAGAGACTCCCTTCTTCTCTCTCTAAAAACAATCAATAAAAACATATTTAAAATGGTAGAAGAGAAATGAATAAAATTGAAAATAGAAAATCAATTGAGTAAATAAAAAACAAAAGTTGTATCTTTGAAAAGTTTAATGAAATCAGTAAGTCTTTAGCTAGACAGAGCAGACTTCAGAGAAAAACAGTTTTGATTAGTGTTAGTGTGGTATATTTTTTCTTCCCACTTATTTTTAATCTTGATTTGTCTTTATATTTAAAGTGAGTACCTTGTAGATAACAGAGTTGTGCCTTGTTTCTTGATCATCTCTAACAGCCTTTTAACTGGTGCATTTAAACCATTAATATTAAAAGAAATTATTGCTATAGTTGTATTAATATCTACCATATTAGTTCCTGTTTTTTTAGTTCTCTCCAAATTAAGTGGAATAAGATAGCTACACTGAGCTGAATATGGTTATTTCCTTTCTCTCACATGTAAGTCAAGAGGGAACAGGGGTTGGGTGTTTTCAGTCTTCCACCTGGTTAGGATGGAGTATTTCCCTTCCCTTAGGTTAGTTAGGTTCTAATAAAACCCAAGGGGAATATACTGTGATTAAAAAGTTTCTACAGAAGGCAGACTCCACTAGGAAGAATAGAATGCTTTGGCATATTAAAACTTAACCACATAATTATCTTACACATCTAAGCAGACTTTTTAGTACTTTAGTTTGTTTAGCTTTTTAGTACAGAGTGACATCTTCCAAGCTTTTCACATACTGAATAGGAAACTAGAAGACATTCTAATTCTTTAACATGAATTCTAATTTGTCCCAAAAGTTATATTTGTATCAAGAAAATTACATGAAACTTTTGCTAATATAATTTATAAACCTTTAATAAATTAATTAAACTTAAAGATTCTGTATACCATATTTAAGTTTTTCCCTTTTTATTGTAAGCACGTTTCTTTTCCATTAAGTAGTTAGTATGATTACTACTCACAGATTCCAGTTTAGTTTTAATAGAAGTTTTCTACACAGTCAATATTTTATTATTATTTTTATTTGAATAAAGTTGATGATTTGTTAGAAATATATATTCCTGGAATATGCACAATTCATTTTCCAGTTTTCCCAAGAGAAGTCAGAAAAAAATGGAAAAAATTTTCTCTCTGAAATCAATAAAAATATTTTTTTTAAAAAAATAAGAAAGTTAAGCAAGGTTTCTGGATCTTAGATCAATGTATAAAAATACTTAGCATTTCAGTACACTAAGAATTGAAATTTACATAATAGAAACAAAATAAATTTATAATACAAAATAATTCAGAGTTTTTCAATAAGACTCATTGATGCTTTGGAGTAGATAATTAAAGAAGATATAAGATCATCTTATTTTGAGAAAAAGAATAATACTTTAATTCATGTCTGCTGACAGTAATAATTTTTAGTGAGTCATGCTTAAAAAGTAGTGAAATTTTTACTCTCAAGTATAGAAGCTTAAGTAGAGTCATTTAAAAAGAACTGATTCTGTGATAATGTTCATAAAAGGCACAATAAGATAAAGTGGACTCAGTGAATATTCACTTAGTTGAATACATAGAAATTGACTAGTGCCCAATTATAAAAAGTTATTATAAGTACTAATTCTTTGTAGATAAATATATGATCATAAACTAAGAGTTGATGTAGGAAAATGAATGCATCATCTTTGGAATAAACTCAGTATCTTATCTTTTTGTATGGAAGTGTTTTCAAAGAGTCTGGAGCTTTTACCAGTAGTGCATAAAATACCAGGAAGCAGGAATATTTTCCAGGAGGCTTTCAGTATATAAAAAAATTAGGATGCAGGAATATTGTCCAGAGGCAACTGAGCATAGCCACCACTGTCATACCCCAATCGCATCCTATCTAATAAAATGGTAATATGCAAATTAACCATCACTCCACGACAAAAATGGCGGCACCCATGGCCACAAGATGGCAGCGCCCAGTCCTCTTAGCCCCGAGCCCCAGTGGAGTCCCCAAGTCTGCCCCGCCCCACACAGCAATTCCTGCCCAGTGGTGGCAGTCCAGGGTGTCCGGCTGGTCGCCCCTGAGCCGCACGCCATCCAGGGCAAAGCAGGCCACAGGGCTTTTGGCCGGGGTGTCAGGCCGGCAGGGACGTGCCCCCCAACCCACGCGCGATCGGGGGCGAAGCAACCCCGGGGGCTGGGGCCGGGGTGTCAGGCTGGGGCCAGGGTGTCAGGCTGGCAGCGACCCGCACCCGAGCCACGTGCCACCCGGGGAGAAGGGGGCTGCGGCTTTTGGCCGGGGTGTACAGCAGGCAGCGACCCGCCCCCAAGCCGCACACGATCGCGGGCGAAGCGGGCCGCGGGGCTTTTGGCCGGGGTGTACAGCAGGCAGCGACCCGCCCCCAAGCCGCACACGATCATGGGCGAAGCGGGCCGCGGGGCTTTTGGCCGGGGTGTCAGGCTGGCAGCGACTTGCCCCCGAGCCATGCGCGATCTGGGGAAAAGCAAGCCATGGGGTTTGGGGCCAGGGTGTCAGGCCGGCAGCGCAGTGCACCCCCAATGCGAGATCTTCAGGCCAGGGAAGGCACCCACCGGGCTATCCTCAGCCAGGCTGAGATGGGGTGTCTTCTGGCTGGGCTGAGGCAGCAGCCTTGGGCTGGGGTCTCAGCCTGGCCAGGGCCCGAAACCCTCCAGCGGTGGCAGCCTGGGGTCTCAACCATTGAGTCACACCAGCCCGGCAGATATGGAGGAATCTTAAATGTTTCTTTTTTATAATATATATTTTATTGATATTTTACAGAGAGGAAGGGGAAGGGATAGAGAGCTAGAAACATCTATGAGAAAGAAACATTGATCAACTGCCCTCTGCAAACTCCCGACTGGGTATGTGCCACCAACCAAGGTACATGCCCTTGAACAGAATCGAACCTAGGACCCTTGAATCTGCAGGCCAGTGCTCCATCCACTGAGCCAAACCAGTTAGGACTGTCCAATATGCTAAAGAAAAAACCCTATCTAATAAAGAGGGAATATGCAAGGGAGGGCATTTGGAGGTGACCTGGGTGTCAGGGGAGGGCAGTTAGACCTAGATAGGGCTGGCAGGGGAGTGGTTAGGGGGTGATCAGGCTGGCAGGCAGAGCGGTTAGGAGCAATCAGGAAGGCAGGCAGGCAGGCGAGTAGTTGGGAACGAGCAGTCCTAGATTGTGAAAGGGATGTCTGACTGCCTGTTTAGGCCCGATCCCATCGGGCCTAAACAGGCAGTCAGACATCCCCCAAGGGGTCCCAGATTGGAGAGGGTGCAGGTTGGGCTGAGAGACACCCCTTCCCCCCCGCCCCCGTGCACGAATTTCGTGTACCGGGCCTCTAGTTATTACATAATTGCTATACAGAGTATTCCAAAATTAGATCTTGATATTTATAGAGGTTATCCTAAACAGAAGTACATCGTTTTCAGTATTAAAGTGCATTGTCATATGAAGAATCAGGTAAATATTGATGCTGGCAATAATACAAAGGACAGCATGCCAAGGTAACCAAAGGGAAGAAGACATTTCTACTATGATATACTGTTACTGTTTTATCTACATAGATGCCTCTTTTGCATAAACTTCTATACCTTTGGCACAGAAAAATAGGCACTTATAAAACTTTTTGTGGTCTTTTCCTGATAATCTATAAACTGGTGTTATTAAAAGTATTGCAGAATTACATATACTTTTCTAATACCAGGCATGTTTAGTGAAAAATATCAAAAATAAAGTATTGAAGCAGATTTAAAATTCACAACTAGATATTCCTTTCTAAAGGTATTCAAATGAATTTTCTTTAAGCATTTAAGTATGCTAGTGGTTATAGTTGTGTTTCTAATTATAACTTTCTTTTCTAGTGACTATGACTATTTGGACCATTTAATAGATTAAGCTGTATTTTTATATCCTGGGGCTTTTGGAATGTGCTAATGGGCACTTGAGGCATTCTTCAGAAGCAGCAGGACTTGGAATGGAAGTGTCTGATGGATAACACACAATCTTTCTCTACATTCTGATTTTTCCTCAAGGCAGTACAATTGCTTTTGCTTCTTTTGTGTACTATTTCTGTATGAGATTGATGCCTACTATTTAAAAAAATATGTTTTAAAATATGTTTTTTTTTACAGTATTGCACTTTTATAAAAAGTTTTTTATCTTTTCATATTCATAAAATATATAGTAGATTCAAGTGTATATATTCAGTCAGCTTTTATACCTTTGTTCCAACCTATTGCTATCTATCTATATATACATATATATATAACACTATATGTAAAATATGAAAAAAACAAAATCTCCACTTAATTTTATAAAGATTTTAGATAAAATAATATACTTATATATGCATTTTTTGGTAACGTAAATTTGGTACAACTCTTATGAGGAAAAAGATTGAGACATATCAAAGATCTTAGAGTAAAACATTACAACTTTATGTGTAGTCATAAATTAATATGTCATGATTAATTGGAAATTCTGACATATGCTTATAATTTGTCATAATATTTACAATTTGAAAAAAAATAATCTCAAGAGAAATAATATATAAAAGCTAAAGATGAGTACATCTACTTAATTTAGTATTCTATCTCAAGTGTATCATATTCTTAAGTAATATTATGGATAAACTAGAGGTCCGGTGCACAAAATTCGTGTGTGTGTGTGGGGAAGTCCCTCAGCCCGGCCTGCACCCTCTTGCAATCCGGGACCCCTTGGGGGATGTCTAACTGCCGGTTTAGGCCCAATCCCTGTCGGCTGGCTCCTAACCATTCACCTGCCTGCCTGCCTGATCACCCCTAACTGCCTCTGTCCAGGCCCCTGCTACCGCGGATTTGTCCAAAAGGATGTCCAGAATGATGTCCGGAAGGTCATTCGTTTGTCCAGTCTAATTAGCATATTATGCTTTTATTATTATAGATTGCATTTCATCTATCTTTGACTTTGTTGCTCTGACCTCTGGAATTTTCCACATAAGTATGTCAATCCCCTCAAAAAAACATTCATGAGATTCTGTAGAGGTGACAAGTTCCTCAAGAATTAATATCTTTAATCAATATACAATTTGCTTACAGTATAGTAGTTATTCTGAAAGTTTAAGGTTGTCTTCTTTTGACAATGATTAAATTGTAATTAATATTTTCTAAGTTACTAGTTTATTTTGAAATTCTGATTAGCAATCAATTGCCATTATCATGCCATTTTTCTTTAAGTAGACTTACTTTTCAGTATTGTTTTCCAACTTTGAATAAAAAGATCCCTTGGGTCTGGATAAGACACAAATAAGAAAAAGTAAAGATGGAAAGAATTGCTGTATCTTATAAATAGGTAGTGGTACTTGTGAGAAAATGAAAAATGGCCCTTCTTGTATACAAACCGTGAAGTTCTAAATGAACATAAACGATGATCCGACAAGTCACATTGCAATCACAAAATGATTAAACATATCTCTCTTGTGACTAGCTTCTTCAACAAGGACAACTTTGGCCACATTTTAATCTTTTAGACTCTTGATTAAAAGAATAATAAAAAAATACCTAATCATTAAATTATCATTACTTTTTTAAAAATATTAAATTTATTGGGGTGACATTGGTTAGTAAGATCATATAGGTTTCAAGTGTACATTTCTATAACATATGATCTGTATATTGCATTATGTGACATTACTTTTTTTTTTAAACCATTACTTTTAACAACATCCAGTACAGACCTGAACCTGTCTTCTTTCATCCATACTACCTAGAATCATGCTACAAATCACGAATCCTTTAAGAAACCCTTCCTCTCTTTATCAAGACACATCCATAGTTTCTTTACAATTAGTAAATATATATTTTTAAACTAAAGGTATGTTCCTAGAGTTAATTTCATAATATGGGTAAATGTTTACAGAATATCCCATAGAATATTACTTTTGGCAAGTACCAATGAAAATTCCACCACATTTACAATTATTCCAGTTAACTATATTATTAAAATAGTAGAGGCCTGGTGCATGAATTCACTCATGGGTGGCATCCCTCTGGGAGACCTGCAGGGATTGGGCCAAAACCTGCAGTCCAACTCCGGCTACAGCTCCTACCTATAGCTCCTGCTCACGTTGGCCCCACTATGCTTACAGCAGGCTCATGCCAAATCAGTCCTGATTGAAAGAGGCTCAAACTGCTGCAGCAGCTCTCGCCAGTCATGAGCCCTGCATCTAGTGCCCTCCCAAGGGGAGTGGCCTGTGGGATTGGGCTGAAACAGTCTCCCTGACATCCCCTGAGGGGTCCCAATTGCAAGAGGGTGCAGGCCAGGCTGAGGAACCCCACTAGTGCACAATTGGGCCAGGGAGGGAACACAGGAGGGCTCCAGGGCATGTCCGGCCCATCTCGCACAGTCCCATCAGCTGGACCCCATCAGCAAGCTAACCTACTGGTCAGAGCATCTGCCCCCTAATGGTCAGTGCACATCATAGTGACTGTCGACCAGTTGCTTGTCTGCCCCCCAGTGGTCAGTGCAGGTCAAAGCAAGCAGTTGAACAGCCTTAGCATATCATTAGATACTAGAGGCCCTGTGCACAAAATTCGTGCACAGGGGTGTGTGTCCCTCAGCTCAGCCCAATCTGGGACATCCCTCTCACAATCCAGGACTGCTGGCTCCCAACTGCTCGCCTGCCTGCCTTCCTGATTGCGCCTAACTGCTTCTACCTGCCAGCCTGCTCACACCCTAACCACTCTCCTGCCAGCCTGATTGATGCCTAACTGCTCCCCTGCCAGCTTGATTGCCCCTAACTGCCCTCTCCTGCAGGCTTGATTGCCCCCAACTGCCCTCCCTTGCAGACCTGGTCCCTCCCAACTGCCCTCCCCTGCTGGCCATCTTGTGGTGGCCATCTTGTGTCCACATGGAGACAGTCATTTTTGACCACATAGGGGCAGCCATCTTGTGTGTTGGAGTGATGGTCAATTCGCATATTATTCTTTTTTTTAGATAGGATTAGATAGGATAGAGGCCTGGTGCAGGGAGGGGGCCAGCTGGTTTGCCCTGAAGGGTATCCCGGATCAGGGTGGGGGTTCCCTTGGGGTGTGGGGTAGCCTGGGCAAGGAGCCTGTGGTGGTTTGCAGGCCGGCCACGCCTCCTGGCGACCCAAGCGGAGGCCCTAGGATCTGGGATTTATTAATCTTCTATAATTGAAACTTTGTAGCCTTGGGTGGAGCCAAGCCTCCTGCTTGCTCAGTGGCCAAAGCCATTTTTGTTGGGATTTATTTATCTTCTCTAATTGAAACTTTGTAGCCTTGAGTGGAGGCCTGGGCCTGCAAGGGCAGGCAGAAAGCTTGGCCTCCTCCATTGCCGGGGAAACCCAAGCCTCCCTCCTGCTCCTCGTGGCCACAGCCATCTTGTTGGTTTATTTGCATATTTGCTCCTGATTGTCTTGTGGGTGTGGCTTGTGGGTGTAGCGGAGGTACGGTCAGTTTGTATATCACTCTTTTATTAGATAGGATAGATACACATTTACTAGTACAAATACAGGTATTTTGATATTAAGTGAACCATGAGTTCATACTTATGTTTGAAACTTTAAATCATATTACATAGATCATTTTAGCTTCCTCCCTTGTTTATCTGTAATTTCCCACTCCAACATTGAGAAACCTGGCTTTTGCTATCTTCCATCAATTTATTTAATTGTTCAGCTCCAAAATACATGTTTGGTGATATCAGAATTGTTAACCAATACCCCATGGAAAACAACTTTATCAACTAGAGCATATTTATGATATATGGTACCTTTCCTCTCTGGTCTTTCTGATTCCACTGATGTCTACAGATGTTTAGGTAAGCAGCTTTTCCCCCCAACCCTACCAGTATGATTATTTCATGTTGCAATTTCATTGCTTGTCATATTCTGCATTGCATCCTAGGATTTCCCTGACCTTTAAATGACTTTAATAAAAATTCAGTCTTTGTGCTTGAAAGTTCTAAATTTTTATCAAAATCACTATTTTATATATCCATCATTATAGAATTACACAGAATAGTTCACCACCCTAAAACATTTCCTGTGATTTACCCATTCAGCACTTCGCCCAAATCCAAAATCCCACTATCCATTTTATCAAATCTATAGTTTTTGTTTTTCAGAATGCCAATTAATTGGAATCATACAGTATGTAACCTTTTCAGAATGGCCTTATTTTTTCACTAAGAAATTTTCATTTAAAATTAATTCATATCTTTTCATAGTGTTTTATTCCTTTTCATTATTTCTTTATCCATCACATACTGAAGGACAACTTGGTTGCCTCCAGATTTGGGGAATCCTATATAATAAAAGTCTAACAGGCAAATTATCCCCTTGGGCATTTATTTGACTGGGAGTTCAACTGCTTGCTATGATGCACCGACCACTAGGGGGTGGCGCGGAACATGGCAGGCATTGGTGATGAAATGCTGGTAGCGGGTGGCAGTGGACGTGCTGCTAGCTCCGATGGGCCCCGATGACAGCAGGAGCATGGTGGGATGATGGAGCAGGTGAGCGGGTGGCGCCGGCCAAGGTGGGTGTGAGCGGGGGCCTGATTGCCCTGCAGACAGTGACCAGCGGCAGCTCTGACACTTCCATTACAGAGAAAGGGCAAATAGCAATATTAAAATATTTCTTCTAATTATTTTCCTTTCAATGTGCATGAATCCATGCACTGGGCCACTAGTTATTAACAAAATTCAAACATTAGCATACAGGTTTCTATGTGGACATAAGTTCTTATAAATCAGTTTTTATTTTTCAATTACAGGTGACATATAATATTATATTAATTTTTAAACCAGGTGGGTAAATACCTAAGAGTACAATTGGTGGATCACATGATAAAACATTGTTTAGCTTTGCAAGAAACTGGCAAACTTTCCCAAAGTGGGAATTCCGTTTTGTATTACCAACCAGTAAAGAAGAAGAGTTTCTGTTGCTCTGCATATTTTTCAGGAATTGATATTTTCAATTTTGGTCATTTTGACACATTTGTAGGGTTATCTAGTTTTAATTTAAATCTCAAATTGCTCAATTATATCTAGAGAAAAAAGTCTTCTCAAATAAAAATCTAATTGAATGCTACAGTCTTTAAGATTTTGTTACATATATGATGTTATTATATTTTAATAACATATTTCATGTACTTAGCATATAAATAGAAAGTGAAAAATCACTAAGCAAAACTGGTGTTTAATACTAGCTGGCCATTGCTTAAGAGAAACAATTCTTCCTTTAATATCACTATTCAAGTCTAGCATCAACACACTTAATACACTTACCCCTTTTATGATCTACTGTTATGATAAATGAAGCATATGGCCCCTTAATCAGAACAGCAGTCTTTCATAAACAGTACAGTAACAGGGATTTTATTTGTTTTCCCTAAAACTACAAACTATAAAAAGTTTATAAACTATTTATAGCAGAATAAATTTGTTATAAATGTTTGGAAAATTGTTATAAACAATGGGAAACTGTTTTTAACAAATACATTATGCAAATTATATCCACCAATTAACAAAATATCAAATGTTGTTTTACTAACAGTGGCATAGGAGAACTTGTCCTGAGTGTTATCAAATCAGAAATTAAGAATTGGTCTTATAGTTGGGTACATTGCTTTATAATTACCATAAATATTAGAGTTAAAAATTTCAGGTGTCTGTTACTGGCAAGGTGTAACTAGACATCATCTAAATATATGTTATGTATGTAAAATACATGATATGCTTTAAAAGGGCTGATTAAAGATGAAAAACATCATAAGAGAATTAGTTTGTTAGAAAATGTGTCCTGGTCAATCAAACTCATTGAGTTTTACTGATTTATTATTGTTTTTGTGAATACAGATATATAAAATCTGTTAACAAATAGGAAAAAGGGGTCTCTCTTATTTATGAAAATAATTCTACTGAAAGCAATATATCTGCTCTCTATCACTTTACTGAGTGAGACAATCCGAGGAAAAACCCTCTGTTAGTGCAATAAAGAGTGATGTGTATTGAGGCTTCACTGGCTAAGATCAAACTGTGATAATTCACAGAAGCCATTTTATGATTAGAGGTACCATAATTAGAAATCATTATCCACAACGGAGGTAGATTTAGTAATTTATTTTATCGCACATAAGTAGGGGAAAGGAAGAAAAGTCTAAGTTCTATTTTAGGTACTTCATTTAAGTTTTCTTTTATATTATTATTAAAGCAATATATCCTAGAATGATATTATGTATAAAGAAACCAAAAAAGAATATGAAACCCATTTTCCAGGTTGCAATCATAAAATCTTCAAATATTTCTTTCAATTATGTGTAGGTAATTCTGTTTTTTTGAGTTATCTATCATCTACTTCTATTTTTAACTGGTTATCATCAAGTTATTTTACGTAAAATCGAAACTATTAATAATCATTACATTAATTGCATGGATATACTCGCCATATTACAAAATGGGATGTTTTCATATTTTTGGTAGAAGTTAAAAGTTATAATGAACCCTTAAGTAATTATTACTATGTGCAATACTTTGTTATAATTACTTTGCTTAGGTAACCCATATTAATTCTCAGAAAAATGCTTATGAATGAGGCATTAATAGTATCTTTATTTCACATATGAGAAAACTCTGAAATGAAGAGATCAAATGATTAACCCTGTAGTAAATTGTTTTACATAGAATAATACCCCTCAAAGGCATTCACATCCTAATTCTTAGAATTGGTAGATATATTACATTTCATGGCAAAAGGAACTTTCCAAATGTGAGTAAAGTCTATAGTCCTTGTGATGGGAGATAATTCTTGATTATCCAGGTGGTCCCAATCTACTCACAGGAAGAAGAAGGCCATTTAGAGAGATTCAAAGCATGGGAAAAACCCAACCTACCACTGCTGGCTGTGAATATGGAAGAATGAGGTGCATAGCCAAGAAATGTAGGTGCCCTCTAGAAGCTGAGAATTTCTTGGGCTTGAAATTGTAATTCTCAGCCACCTAAGCATTGCTACTTTTCTTTTCCTGATAGCTATCACCATGATATAGAATAAGTGATAAAAGTAGAAAAATGTATGGAACTAAATACAAAGGTGCATGCTTTATTTTTTCCTGCATCAAATCTTGTCTTCTGAATAAATTATATTAATCAAATTAGGATTGGAAATTATATATTTTTTCATAAATGAGTTATATATTTTAAAAATTATACCTAATATTCAAAGAATTCATTTTCAGTGAACATTAATACAATACATTAATCTTTTGTTGCCCAATAGCAATCTCCTGGTGACTGTAAACATTAAGGGAGAAAGTATAAAATATGCTCAAAATACTCCAATTAAAAGTGGTGATAATGTACTATTAGAATCATTGTACTGATATGTTAGTCCATAAAAAGTTTATACTTTTCAGTGTCTTTATTTTAAATTATCCCTTTCAGATTTGTTTTCAAGACTTTTTTTATTCAAAAATAAAGTAGAATCAATTTGTTATTTAGTTTATATGTGAATAATTAGAACATGGTAAATGATTTGTTCAGAAATTTAAGTATTAAATATGATTTTTCAATTGATTTCTCATAGTCAAGTCATTGAAAACCATTCTTGGTATATATAGCCATTATATTCAAGCCTATCCATTTTTGTAATTATGTATAGCTCAATAACCATTTTATGTTAAATATATAATTGCTCTAAATATCTATCATAAAACATTCTTTCCACACTTAAGATTTTTAATGTATAAATTCTTACACATTTTTGTTCATATAAACTATATATTAAGATTGCTTAACTATTAATATATATATCTATTACTATATATGTATATATATATATATATATTTCATATTAAAAGGTAGCTATCAGTAGAAACCTGTGTTAGTCCAAACTTGAGTATAAAAAAAACATAGAACTGTACCCATGAGAAACTTGAAAAACAGAACTAAGTGAGACTTGGATCTTCATTTATACTCTATTATATTTGGTTTATGTTCAAGGTTTGCTTTGTAGGGAAACCTGAGACAATTTTTTGCAATTCTAGTGAATTTATTTTGTAATCTTCTTAGTCTAACTCATGATGCAATTTCTATATAATGTAATACTGGTGTAACTAGATTGATTGTAACAGAATCTATAGTAATAATATTAAGGATCAAACATATTGGGTGATTGAGCTTAAACCTTTATATGATAGTCTTCTTATGGAATCTAATTGGCCAGAGGGGGAACTAGACTTGTTTAACAATCAATTTCAAATTGTTACAGATTGGAGAATTAGAAAAACTCTATTGTGCATGCCCTCATGCTTCTGAATAAGAAAATGTACTAAATTGAATGTGCAAATTTCTGCAAAATTAAAATAACTATTGTGCTTGTACCCATGCACTTTTACCTCAGCATATTGAGCATTGTAATAATTACACCACAATAATGGGCTTATTATTCACAGAAAGGTCAACTTAAACATTTCTGTTTGTTTTCAGTGCCATAGAGTTCAATGGTATCTGAAAGTTTTTTCAGAACTATATACTTCAGGTCTCATCATAGGCAAGCGAATGTGCATGGATCAATGCAAGCACATCAATAAATATAAAAAGATCTTACTCAATATTGGTAAGCAAAAAGGTATTACTTTCTTCAGGGGAAAAAAAAAAAAGGCATTTGAAAGCCAACATTTCTTTCAGCTTTTCATTTTGCCTCCATCTGGAGAAGCATGCTTAATAACTCATTTGGGTCAATGCATGGTTTTTCTTATCTTTGTTCCCCAGCACACAATCTAACTACCTGTTGTGCTTGTTTACCCATTTTTCTAAAACTGTATTATATGTGTAAGCTTCTTTTGTAGTGGTCAAAATGGGGCAATAACTTTTTTCCTTAGTAAATGTCTCTATTTTAAAAGTCAGTTCAGCTTGAGTGAATGGCATAAAGAAATAAGATTTCTGATATGTTGAGGCAAAAGAACAGAAACATAAAACAGGAGAGAAAAAGGCATGGAAAAGAGATGAGAGAGAAAAGGGGATGTTAAAAGATAGGTTTGTGTAATGTCTTCAAATTAGGAAAGTAAGAAGTAGCAACTGTTTCCTCTTCCTGAATATAAATAAAATCAAATGCAATAACTGTCCTGTTGTAGGTGAACCCTAATTCATAGGAAATAAAAAGAGAAGATCAAATCATAAATAGTACAAGAAGGCATAAATATAGATATGTAGACTCTGAGGATATAGAGAAAGAGAAGTGACAATAATTTAACTTATCCAGCTCACTTTTCTTTGCAAGGGGACACACTGGATTTGCACAGAGAAGCAAGCAGTGCCTTTGACTTTGGAAAGTTCATCGTTTTTTCAGGTATGGTGATGATTATGACTTTTAAAAAGCATGGAGAAAACGTTTTCCAATAATTTCTGAGTCAGAAATTGACACCGAGGAAGAAGGAAATCACTGTTCTAGCTCACTTCTGAGTGTAACTATTAATAAAATCCATGTAGCCTCTGGTAAAACTAAAAACTGCACCCAAACCTAAAGAGATCACTTTATAGGGCAACCATGCTAATGGGTCAGATGTTTTTGTATAATTCTAGTAGGATTCATGCTTGAGGGGCAAACAAGTTCATTACATTATTTACACAACATACTAAACAACAATAATCTCATTGTAATTGAAAAGTACCAAAACAATACCAATAGTAGAGGACAGACTTAAAACCTAATAACAAAAAGCAAGAGATCAGTAAATGCTAAATTGCCAAAGCCTTCACTATTTCCCTGAGAGAAGTCAATATAGTTGCTGAATGACAGAAATATAGGCTAGCGAGTAATATGTTTAAGGAGAATAACAGCAACGAGTTCTAAGAAGCCTACTGTTTGTTACCACATTTTACGTCTCTAAAATCAGAGTGCATTGTTCATTGACAACTATCAAAGTTGTTGGTCAGATGGCAGTCATAGAATTCACATTGCCCGTTCATGCATGCACTTGATTGTTTATCCTGATATCCTAACAGTATAATTGCAATTCTTGTTATAAATGCAAACAATTATTAAAGAAACATTTAGTTGTTGTCTGAAAACCTTTTATCTTACCTGCCAGTAAGATCAAGTAAGCAATAGCATCAAAATATACAGAGATGTGTCAGTGTCTTGGAAAATATCTTGGGAAAAAAGCACTTTTATAGGAAAAGGCATCACTACTGCTGCACTGAAAATTATACCCTGTCATAGACATGTATCTCATTGTCTCTTAGTCAAAAAGTGATCCAGAAGAATCAGGCTCTGAATGTGCCAAGGTATTAAGCATAGCTTAATAAATATATTTATATTATCCTTTTCTTTTGTGTACAAATTAATATTATGAAATGTTTTATATCATTCTAAAAGTTCTTCCAATGAGTCTAAAATCTCTAAATTATAAGAAAGAATATGTTGACAGTTTTTTTTTTCTTTTATACTGGTTCATGAAATAGAGCAAGTGTACAATCCATGGTACCTTAGATTAGATTTTTTATAGAATTTATTGGGGTGAATAATATAGGTTTTAGGTGTATAATTCTAGAATACATCACCTGCATATTGTGGGTTAACCACCCAAAGTCAAGTCTTCCACCACCATTTATCCCCCCTCTATCTTCCTCCACCTCCTCCCACCCAAATGGTATTTAAAAGCACTTCATGGCCCTTACCAGTGTGGGGCTCACTTGATTGAACATCATCCCAATTACCTGGAGATCACCAGTTCCATTCCTGGTCAGGCCACATGCCCAGGTTGCAGGCTCTATTCCCAGTAGAGGGCGTGCAGGAGACAGCTGATCGAAATTTATCTCCCTCTCCTTTCCTTCCTCTCTCTCTCTCTCTCTCTCTCTCTCTCTCTCTCTCTCTCTCTCTCTCTCTCTCTCTCCCTCTCCCTCCCTCTCTCCCTCCCTCCCTCCCCTTCCTTCCCTCCTTCAAATGAATAAAGAAATGTTTAAAATATAAAAAATAATAGCACCAAATGAATAATGTGGAAGGGCCATGATGATTTGTTAAAATAAACAGAGATCTGAAGGATGAAGTCAGTCTTTAACAGCTTAAGGTAACCAGTCTTTACCAGCAGTGAAGATAACTTCCACAGAAACTGCTTGAAAGTGATTAAGCAGAGAAGATATTTTATTGGGTTTTGAGGAGACAGGCATATTCTGAGGATATGTAGCAAAAATTCTAAGCACAAAAACAAACAAACATAAAATTTCAGGCATAAAATTTGCATAAAAACAGTCATCTGCTGACAAGCAAAAAAACAAAAAACAAAACAAAAAAACTAAGAGAGGAAAATGTGGAGGATGCACTCCTGTAGTTCCCTTTAGAATTGTGTGAGTAGTTATTTTTAAGCAATTTAGCTTTTATTTGAGCCCAAGTGGGATTTTCCAGCTGAGGTGAATGAAGCCAGGGGAAAATGTTAGACAAACAAATATTTATGATAGGTCTGAAAAACTCATTCTTTCAGTTTAGACATTTTAGCCCACATTATAGAAGAGAGGATGCATACTTTTTACTTCTCATTGTACCTAATGTCTAAGAGACTATTGGGGAAAATAGTATAAATTGTATGGTATACATTTATACCTATATAAATTATTTACATATATAGTTGGGAATAAAGTTTAATACCTAAAATTGCTATTGTTTTAATTTTAGTAATACTGAATAGTCAACATGGTTTTCCTCTTTCTTGGAAAATTATGACCTTTTAAAATTTTTCATTTATGGTGGCAAGAACACTTAAAATGATATTTACCCCCTTACAAATTGTTCAGCACACCATATGTGTTTTTAACAGCTTAAGGTAACCAGTGATGAACAATGTAGTGAAGAAGATCTCTAGAATTGATTCATCTTGCATAGCTGAAACGTCATGTTCATTGACTAGTAATTCCCCATTTCCCCCTCTCTGGAGCCCTGGACAATACCCCTTTCACTCCCTCATTCTCTGAGTTTGATTATTTTAGATACCTTACATAAGTGAAACCATGTAATATTTATCCTTCTGTGATTGTCTTATTTCACTAGCATAAAACCTGAAGGTTTGGTCTTAGTTCTCACATGTTGCAGAATTCCCTTCTTTTTAAAGATTGAATAATATTCCATTGTATGCATGTTACACATTTTCTTTACGAACTCATTGTTAATGGACCTTAAGGTCGTTTTGACATCTTGGCTATTGCAAATAGTGCTTCAGTGAACATAAGACTGCTAGTAATTTTTAAGGATCCTGTTTTCAATTATTTTGCATAAGTAACAGTGGGATTGCTGGATCATTTAGGAGTCCTATTTTTTTGGTTTTCATTTGTTTTGGAGGAAATTCCATCCTGTTTCAATACAGGTTATACCATTTTAGATTCCCACCAACCAGGGTTCCAGTCTGTCCACATCCTTGTTATCTCTTTTAATTTTTTTCCCCAATAATAGCCAACATAAAAAGTGTGAGATGATATCACATTGTGGTTTGGATTGCATTTCCATGATAATTAATGAGGTTGAATATGTAAGATCCCATAACACTCCAAAACAGGCAGGACAGAAGTCAGTCCTTTGGGCAGTCCTGAGAACAGTTGAGGCATTGGATGCATGATCCAAATCTCTCCTTACCCAGTGAGAAATTGGGAGCTTGAGTTTATTTATCCCCTTGCTTTGTGCTGAGCTGGGAGAAGTGACTATGGTGAGTTCCAGCCCCAAGTCCTGTCTCTGTTTTTACTAGCACCCAGATGTCTAGATTATGTTGATCCTGCCAACACTCTGAAACAAACGAGACATAAACCAGTCCTTTTAACAGCCCCTGAAAAAGTTGGTGTATTGGAGGCACAGACCAACTCTTTCCCTCCCCAGAGAGGGGAGTAGAACTTTTGAATTCCAAGGAAATGGGTATTTTCAGCTTCGTTATATATTGCCAGATCACCTCCCAGAATGATCATGCCAACCATTTCTACCTTCAGTATTCCATGAGTCTCCTCTTCTGTCTCTAAACTCACAAGCCTGTTCCTCAGTCACTGTGTCCATTTTTGCATTTTGCTACACTATTTTAAATTCCATATTATCAGATCGTCCCTATCAAGATCTGTAAAGCCAGTCACCTTTCTCTTTCTTCTCCATTATTGTCTTGGCTCCTCTTGATGCTTTTTTCTTCCATATAAATTTATGATCAGCTTACCTAGTTCCAAAACAAACAAGCAAAAACACCTAGGTTCTTAGTTGGAATTGCATTGAATTCCACTTCAGTGAGGTATCTATGATAGTCAGGCTTGTAAGAAGCAGGAAACAGAATGGTCATTGCCAGAAGGTGGGGAAAGTGGGAAATGGAGAGTTGTTATTTAGCAGGTATAAAGTTTCAGTTATGCTAGATAAGTTCTAGAGATCTTCTGTACAAAATAATGTCTTTGATTAACGCTATAACATTGTACTCTTAATTTGTTAAGGGTGGGTTTCATATTAAGTGTTCTTACCACAATAAAAAAGAAAGGTTAGCCCTAGCTAGTTTGGCTCAGTGGATAGAGCATTGACCTGTGTCCTGAAGGGTCCCGGGTTTGATTCTGGTCAGGGCACATGCCTGGGTTGCTGGCTGGATCCCCAACAGGGGGTGTGCAGGAGGCATCTGATCAATGATTCTCTCTCATCATTGATGTCTCTATCTCTCCCTCTCCCTTCCTCTCTGAATCAATAAAAGCAATTTTTTTAAAAAAGGAAAGGTTAAAAAATATAGCTTGATTTCATATTATTTTTTTAAGTGAGTTATATTAGTTTTGGAAAACTTCATAAGTAATCTGACATATTCACCTGCATTCAAGTTGAATTTTCTCCTGAATGCCTTATATATCTGATTATCTTTGATCCTTCTCTTCTCTTTACTGGCATTTCTTTCTTTGGATTTTTGTAAAAGATGCATTTACCTTCATTTTCATTTAATTTTTGACTATGTCTTGTACTGTACTTTGTTGTTATATTCCTGATGTCTCTGTGATTTTCTTTTTTATCTAATTATCCTATTCATCTTTTAATCTTTTAAACCTAATCTATGAACGCTGTATCTATTAATCTTCACCTGTATCCCTTTTTGTTGTGGTTCTTGATCTTTTTGGCTTAGTTTATCACTTTATCAAAAATGACTCATTGTTCTGCTTTGTTTTATGATTAAGAATTTTAAATGAGACAGAAGAAAGTTATCAACGATATAAAACTTTTTAATAATATACTAATTCATCAATTTAACATCAGATTCAATTTAATTATGAGTTGTTTTCCTGCATTGATTGAAATACTTCATATGGGTAACAAACCCACTTTATCCATGTACTGCCTTCACAGAAAAAGTACGGATCCCCAAAGCACAAAATAGGTCAAGGGCAATCCAGTTAATAGCTGCCTATAATGTGAAAAGAAAAGGAAAGTAACTTAGTTTTTATTTCTTTTTACCCAGACACATGTATATTTAATACTGTCAATAGCTTCGATGGCAATATTTTCAACAATAATTCATAAATGTATGTAACAATATTGCTAAGTTACAATAATTGAATGCAATAGTAAGCCAAAAATTATTTGGCCAATATAGACTTCAAATATTGCTAGAAGCAGAGAGAACTAAGGCACACAATGTAAAATAAACATTGTAAGTGGAACTGAAAGTAACTCCTTTTGGCATTAACTGCCTTGAAACTCAGGACCCAAAACTAGAACATCAATCAAGCAGATATAATTTTTCTATTAATTATATATAAATGTATACATGTTCACATATATGTGTATGTACATACTTATACATATATTGGAGTTACTATTTGCGGACTACTCTGCTATATATTTTTAACATACAGTAGTATAGTAGTTGATTTTTACCTCAGATTTTTGTGTTTTTTTTTAATTGCCTTCAAATTTAAACCATATTTATACCTTGGCTGAAAAGCCTCCTGAGTAAAACTATGCCCTGTGTTCTGATACCTAAAGATGAGTAGAGCACAATGAATTTTTTCTGTGATGTGATGAATCTAGAGGGGAAGACAGGCATAGAACTATAATGCAAACTGTGAAAGCTCTCTTTAGAACAGAGAGAAGGAAAATATTCTAATAAAATAATACAGGGAAAAAGAATTTATACTGATACTAGAGGCCCGGTGCACAAAATTCATGCACTGGGGGGGGGGGGAAGGGGGTGTCCCTCAGCCTGGCCTGCACCCTCTCCCAGTCCAGGAGCCCTCGGGCCTAAGCCATTAGTCAGACATCCTTAGCACTGCTGCACTTGCCAGCCCTGAGCCAGGCTTCTGGATGAGCGGTACTCCCCCAGTGAGAGCCCACTGACCACCAGGAAGCAGCTCCTGTGTTGAGCGTCTGCCTCCTGGTGGTCAGTGCTCATCATAGCGACTGGTCATTCTGCCATTTGGTCAATTTGCATATTAGCCTTTTATTATATAGGATGACTACCCACTTATTGAAGACCTAACAATAATACATATATATGATAGCTTATTGAGAAAAAATAAGAAATACCTTTCTTTTCAGAGAAAGAGGGAGAGAGAGAGAGAGAGAGACAGTATTATGGGTTGATTTGTGTCTTTTATAAATTCATATGTTGAAATCCTAATCCCTTAGTTTCTCAGAATGGGATTGTATTCAAAGATAGGTCCTTTAAAGAGGTAACTGCATTAATATGGGTTGTTATGACGGGCCTAGTACAATATGACTAGTCTTCTTATAAGATAAGATTAGAACACAGAGAGACACCAGACACCTGAACATACTCAGAGATGATCACGTGAGGACACAATGAGAAGGCAGACAGCCATCTGCAAGCCAAGGAGAGAAGCCTCAGGAGAAATCAAACCTGCTGATACATTGATCTGACTTCTGACAAGTAATTGTTTCTTGCTTAAGCCACACAGTCTATGTTATTTTTATAGTTGGCTCAGCTAATTAATACAGGGTCTTATATAACCTTTTAAAAATAGTTCCAGCTTTTTGTCTAATACTTTAATCTTTACTTTCATGTGTTTTGATTTACTAGTATATGTCCTGATAAAGAGTTGTTGGTAAGCACAATAAAATATTTTAATATAAAATAATTTTATTATTTTAAATATATTACCACCATCATCATAGACAACTTTATCCCCCTAAAATACAAGTTCCAACTCCTTTTTTTTTGAGGTTCCATGTCTGGTCTATTTATTTATTTATTTATTTTTTTTTATATTTTTTTATTGAGGTATTATATGTGTACATATCTTACCATTACCCCCCCACCCCACACCCATACATGCCCTCACCCCCCAGAGTTTTGCATCCATTGTTTATGCTTATATGCATGCATACAAGTCCTTCGTTTGATTTCATTACTCCCCCACCTCTCCCTAACTTCCCCCTGTAATTTGAAAGTCTGTTTGATGCTTTACTGTCTCTGTATCTGTCTTTTTGTTCATCACTTTATAATGTTCTTTACTATCCATAAATGAGTGAGATCATGTGGTATTTTTCTTTCATTGACTGGCTTATTTCACTTAGCATAATGCTCTCCAGTTCCATCCAGGTTGCTGCAAATGATGAGAATTCCTTCTTTTTTATGGCAGCATAGTATTCCATTGTGTAGATATACCATAGTTTTCTGATCCACTCATCTGCTGATGGGCACCTAGGCTGTTTCCAAATCTTAGCTATTGTAAATTGTGCTGCTATGAACATAGTGGTGCATATATCCTTTCTGATTGGTGTTTCTAGTTTCTTAGGATATATTCCCAGGAGTGGGATTACTAGGTCAAATGGGAGTTCCATTTTTAGTTTTTTGAGGAAACTCCATACTGTTCTCCACAGTGGCTGCACCAGTCTGAATTCCCAACAGCAGTGCACGAGGGTTCCTTTTTCTCTGCATCCTCGCCAACACTTGTCGTTTGTTGATTTGTTGATGATAGCTATTCTGACAGGTATGAGATGGTACCTCATTGTCGTTTTGATTTGCATCTCTCGGATAATAAGTGACTTTGAACATGTTTTCATGTGTCTCTTGGCCTTCCTTCTGTCTTCTTTTGAAAATATTCTATTTAGGTCCGTTGCCCTCCTATTTTGAATAAAGATTTTCAGTAGAAGTGTATTAGTTGGAGATGCAGCACCAGGTATATTTTAGTTTAAAAAATCTTTTTGTGCTTAGAGGTATGGATATTTTAAAGATTTTTGTTTCAAGTTCAACAGAACTCACTTGTATTGTTCTAATTCTGTTTTATTGTTTCTGATTTAATCAATGCCTAAGGCAAGAACCTGATCTCTTTCTTGTGCTTTTTAAGCTTCTGTTTAGAGGTGAATAGTGGTCTATTCTTGAGAATGGATACCACATCTTATTCACAGGGCTTTTGCATGGTAGATATGCACATTGAATTAAATCTGAATGAGAACATGTAATACATGTATGTGGTTGTTCATGTGTTTGTCTGTGTATCTTCTGTGCTATATTCTCATTTTTTTCTTTCCTTTAACAATTTATTACCAAAAGACTCAAGCAAGATTAACCTGCATTGCATTAGTTGTCTTACTGAAATGTGAAAGCATGGCTGGTACATGTTTTGGTGAGTGAGATTAGTGAGACTGTTGTGAAATTGACACTTTTGAATTTCAGCTGCTAGTCTAGTGGGTAAACAGATTTCCTGAGTTCTGTGAACTGCTCTAAAAGATTGATTAAACTCAGTGAGTGAGATGTAGGAACCTCTGATTTATAGCCAGTCTGTCAAGAGTACATGCAATAACCTGGACTAGTGATTGGCATTCTGAGTTGGAGGGTGTCACAGGACCCTCCAATTGGTAGCCAATCAGAAGCACATCTGAAGTGGAATGAAGCACATGCCTGTGGAATCTGATACTATCTTCAGGTAGATAGTGTCAGAATTAAGTTGAATTCTCAGACACCCTGTTGGTATCTTGACGATAGCTTGTTGATGTGAAGATGCCCAGCCCACACACACACTGGAATTGGGTCCAGAAACCCCAAAGACTTACTTTCTATATATCTAATCAGTTTAATCAACATTTTCCGGTATATATTCCAGCTCTTATAATCTATAAATAAATAAATCATAGTATAGTTATAGAAAATACTTATATAAGGTAATTTATATATATATTACATATATATAAATTTAATTTATATACATATATATACACACACACAGGATGGCATATATATATATATATATATATATATATATGTATGTGTGTGTATATATATATATATATATATATATATATATATACAATCTAATATTGGTGAAGGAGGAAAAGAACGTAATACAGAATCAAACTGCCTCTGGTCATTTGATCTTAACTAGTGTCATAATTCATGTTGATCAGTAACTAATTCTCTAACTTGATTCTTTCACTTCACACTGTCTTCTAGTAATTGAAGATGACACAAATGTAATTTTTCTTAATTCCTTAGTTTTAAGAAAAGGAGGGTCCTGGAGGATATTTTAGTAAGTTTCACTATGCCAGGTATGCAAAAAACTAAATAGAGTGTGCTGAGATAAATTATTCTGAATTTTAAGTAGCAGATAACCAAATATCAAGGAGGAGTCCAGAAGGTGTCCTTCATAAAAGGGAAGAGAAAACTCTCAGCCAGAGAAGGCAGAGTAATAGGAAGAGAGGCTTAAAGGAACTATGGAGGACATGGGTGTTAATTATTTATTTTGTTCTTACTGATTTTGCTGATTAAATGTAAATGACTCTGTGGCCTCAAACTGCCAGTAGATTCTGCTACACAGACTGCTGCATAACCTGTGTTTGCTTTTGGTGGAAATTAAGGAGGAAAGGCCATAGTCCTTAGCATCACATGGGACAGGAAGAGTTGTTTCAATACAGATATAATATAAAAGCCAAATGAGCATTACAGAGTCATGAGTGCTTATGGAGATGTGACAACAACAAAAAAGCAAATACCTGCCGAAACCGGTTTGGCTCAGTGGATAGAGCATCGGCCTGCGGACTGAAAGGTCCCAGGTTCGATTCCGGTCAAGGGCATGTACCTTGGTTGCGGGCACATCCCCAGTAGGGGGTGTGCAGGAGGCAGCTGGTCGATGTTTCTCTCTCATCGATGTTTCTAACTCTCTGTCCCTCTCTCTTCCTCTCTGTAAAAAATCAATAAAATATATATTAAAAAAAAAAAAAAAAAAAAAAGCAAATACCTCACCAATATCTAAAGAGATGAGGGGATCATGACAATAAGGGAATTACATTGTGAATGAGATGTGATTAAAATTTTTTTTTGAGTCTCAAAAGCAACCTCACTAAAAATATTGACAATATATTACATAGTTTTTCTTGTCATCACCTGTATTCAAAATATTTAACATTTAATAATGGTTCCAAATTACTTGGGCCTATATATCTTGTAGTTCTAGAAGTCATTGCTAAAATAAATAAAAACTATCAAGCTGTCCAAAACCACTACAGTAATAGGACTATGTCAAAAGGATACAGGAAACCAATTAAAAAACTCTAAATGGGCAAAGTCTAAACTATTTTTAAAATATATTTAGAGGAGCTTGATATGGGGTTTTGTTTTTACACAGAACACAATAGAAGGCCTTTGAAGAGTTGTAAGCAGGGGTTCTAATGTGATCTGATTTGAATTTTTCTCAGATTACAAAACTTTCAAGGAGGGTCAGAATGGCTTCTCGGAGTTCAACAAAGCATTATTACATTAGTTGAGATGAAGAAATGATAGAAGCTTGGGCTATTTTGATGAATTCCCACTAGTGATAGGTGTGTGTGTGTGTGCACGTGTGTGTGTGCACATGTGTGTGTGCATGTGTGTGTGTGTTGAGGGTGTAAAGAATGGTAAATAGGAAGGGTTGGTAGAATTAGTGGATATTAAAAGAAAAATGGCATGGAAATTTATTTTAAAAATAAGAGACTTCCAGTGAGTAATTAAAACAACTGTGGTGCATCCATACAATAGAATGTTATTCAGTGGTAAACAGAAATGAACTATCAATCTACACAAAAACCTGGATGACTCTTAAATGCATACTGCCAAGTGAAGTAAGTCAGTCTATAAAGGTTACATTCTATATAGTAACATTTACACATTCCACAAAGGGTAAAACTATTGAGACAGATGATAAATCAATAGTCGTCAGGGTTTGGAGAGGGGAGGGTTAAATAGGTGAAGCACAGGGAATTTCTTCAGGGCACTGAAACTGTTCTGTATAATATATAGATGGCAATGAAAAAGGAAAAATGCATTTTCTTCATGTTAGTTGTGCTTTTACATGGTAAATGGTAGATGCATGGCATTATGCATTTTTCCAAACCCTTAAAACCATACAGAACACAGAGTGAACATTCATGTATGAGAATTTAAAAGGCCTCACTGGTGAAAGTGGGAAAAATAAATGGTGCTGATGTAAGCCACTTTAAAAATTACTGTACTCTGTAAGAGTAAAGACAAAAGGAATGGTGCATAAACACTGTACTCCAGGGGATAAAGTAGTTTCCCATGGGATAGGGGTTAATAATTCTAAAACCACTACACATGCATATTAGAACTGGACAATTAAATAAATGGATTGTGGAAAAAGGTTTCCAGCTTTTCGAGTGGAAGGTCACATATAAGCAAGGAGAGGAGGCTATGATGATTCAGGAGGTAATAAATTAAAGTTAGAGACATTAATATGAATTCATATTTAGAAAAATATAGATATAGATGGTTACAGATAGAAATATGTATAAATGCACTGGTTAGAAAACAAGCACATGTTTTATTTCTATATTCTATTTCCTTGTTCTCTCAAATAAAAGGGTCTGGAAGCAATGATATTCCAGCAGCAACAAGCCTACCTAGTGTCCATATGTTGGTTTCTAATAACATTCTCCAATACGAGAACAAAGGATTCTTGAAGAAATCAATGATTCTAGGCCTGGGGAAATAGTCAAGATGGACCAGGATATCTTATTGTTCCAGAAATCATTGCTAAAATAAACAAAAGCTATCAAACTATCAAGAAATTACTACAGTGATAGAACTATGTCAAAGGGATACAGAAAACCAACTTAAAAAGCTTTCAATGGGCAAAGGCTGAACTATTTAAAAAATAAATTATTACATTACTAGAGGCCCAGTGCACGAAATTCGTGCATGGGGGGGAGGAGTGTGTGTCCCTCAGCCCAGCCTGCACCCTCTCCAATCTGGGACCCCTCGAGGTATGTCCAACTGCTCATTTAGGTAGTAGGACATCCCTCTCACTAAATGGGTAGTAGGAAATCCCTCTCACAATCCAGGACTGGTGGCTCCCAACTGCTCTCCTGCCTGCCTGCCTGCCTGATTGCCCCTAACAACTACTGCCTGCCAGCCTGATCATCCCCTAACCACTCCTCTGCCAGCCTGATCGATGCCTAACTGCTCCCCTGCCAGCCCAATTGCTCCTAACTGCGCTCCCCTGCTGGCCCAGTCACCCCTAACTGCCCTCCCTTGCCAGCCTGGTCTCCCCTAACTGCCTTCCCCTGCCAGCCTGGTCCCCTGCAACTGCCCTCCCCTGCAGGATGGTCCCCCCCAACTGCCCTCCTCTGCAGGCCTGGTTGCCCCTAACTGCCTTCCCCTGCTGGCCCGGTCACCCCTAACTGCCCTCCCTTGCCAGCCTGGTCTCCCCTAACTGCCCTCCCTGCCAGCCTGGTCCCCCGCAACTGCCCTCCCCTGCAGGCCTGGTCCCCCCCAACTGCCCTCCCCTGCAGGCCTGGTTGCCCCTAACTGCCCTCTCCTGCAGGCCTGGTTCCCCCCAATTGTCCTCCCCTGCAGGCTTGGTCCCTCCAACTGCCCTCTCCTGCAGGCCCGGTCACCCCTAACTGCCCTCCCCTGCAGGCCTGATCACCCCTAACTGCCCTCCCCTGCTGACCATCTTGTGGCGGCCATCTTGTGTCCACATGGGGCCAGACATCTTTGATCACATGGGGGCGGCCATCTTGTGTGTTGGATGGATGGTCAATTTGCATATTGCCTCTTTATTATATAGATTAACCCAATATTCTGTCGAATAAAAGGGTAATATGCAAATTAACCATCACTCCGCTACACAAGCCACGCCCACCAGCCAAGCCAAGCCCACCACCAATCAGGGTGAGTATGCAAATGAACCCCAGCCAAGATGGCTACCATTGGGTTTCCCTGGCAACAGAAGAAGTCAAGCTTTCCACACACTCTGGAGGGCCCAGGCCTCCACTCAAGGATACAAAGTTTCAATTAAAGAAGGTAAACAAATCCAAGCAGCAGCCACGGATCCAGCAGAAGGCTTGGTTCCTCTCCAGGCTACAAAGTTTCAATTGTAGAAGGTAAATAAATTCCAGATACCAGGGCCTCTGCTTGGGTCGCCAGGGGCGTGGCTGGCCTGCAAACCACCACAGGTCCCTCGCCCAGGCCGACGCCCCAAGGGAACCCCACCCTGATCCAGGACACCCTTCAGGGCAAACCAGCTGGCCCCCACCTGTGCACCAGGCCTCTATCCTCCTATCTAATAAAAGAGTAATATGCAGATTGACCATCACTCCAACACACAATATGGCTGCCCCCATGTGGTCAAAGATCCTGCCCCCATGTGGACACAAGATGGCCAGCAGGGGAGGGCAGTTGGGAGGCAATCAACCCTGCAGGGGATGGCAGTTAGGGGTGACCAGGCCTGCAGAGGAGAGAAGTTGGGGGCAAACAGGCTAGCAGGGGAGCAGTTAGACATCAATCAGGCTGGCATGGGAATGGTTAGGGGGTGATCAGGCTGGCAGGCAGAAGCGATTTAGGGGCAATCAGGAAGGCAGGCAGGCGAGCAGTTGGGAACCAGCAGTCCTGGATTGTGAGAGGGATGTCCAACTGCCCGTTTAGGCCCGATCCCACCAGGATTGGGCCTAAACGGGCAGTCGGACATCCCTCGAGGTGTCAGGCTGGGCTGAGGGACACCCCCCCCTCCGTGCACGAGTTTTGTGCACCGGGCCTCTAGTATAATATAAATATCCAGGAGTCCACAGTGATGTAAACAAAATTTTAAAAAAATATAATTTATTGATTTTTTACAGAGAGGAAGGGAGAGGGATAGAGAGTTAGAAACAATGATGAGAGAGAAACATCGATCAGCTGCCTCCTGCACACTCCCTACTGGGGATGTGCCCACAACCAAGGTACATGCCCTTGACCAGAATCAAACCTGGGACCCTTAAGTCCCCAGGCCGACACTCTATCCACTGAGCCAAACTGGTTAGGGCAGTGGTCAGCAAACTCATTAGTCAACGGAGCCAAATATCAACAGTACAACCATTGAAATTTCTTTTGAGAGCCAAATTTTTGAAACTTAAACTTCTTCTAATGCCACTTCTTCAAAATAGACTCGCCCAGGCCACGGTATTTTGTGGAAGAGCCACACTCAAGGGGCCAAAGAACCGCATGTGGCTCGTGAGCCACAGTTTGCTGACCACAGGGTTAGGGCAACAAATTTTTGAGTAAATAATAAATGGGAGAGAAGAGACAAATCTCTAGTGCAGAAGAATTCCAAATAATCTCTTCTCCACATTAAAGAAAGTAAATCATAATGATGCATTCAAGTGTGGGCTTCCCTTACTGATTTCCTTCCAAAGAGCAGAATATAAAAAGGGAGAGAGAGGAGTAATGTTACAATAAAGAACTTGAGAAACACTACCTCAGCCAGGTGATCAAGTGCAAAATCAACAGTGATAAGTAATTTTGACAGTAGGTATCCTATCTAATAATAGACAAATATGCAAATTGACCATACCTCCGACACACCCACAAAGCCACGCCCACAAGCCATGCCCACCATCCAATCAGAGCGAGTATGCAAATTAACCCAAACCAAGATGGCTACAGCCACAGAGAGCAAGGTTTCCCAGGTAACAGAGGAAGCCAAGCTTTCTGCCTGCCGTTGCCAGGCCTAAGCCTCCACTCAAGCTACAAAGTTTCAATTATAGAAGGTAAACAAATTCAAACAAATGGCGGCAGAATGGAGCTTGAGAGAGCAGGCCAGGGTTGCCACCAGCAACAGGGGAAGCAAAGCTTTCAGCACACCCTGGCCGGGCCCACCCACTTAAGGCAACAAAGTTTCAATTATAACCCCAACACAAATGGCTGCGGGCCTCGGAGGGAGCCCCAGGCTTGGCTCTGCTCCAGGCTTGGCTCTGCTCCAGGCAACAAAGTTTCAATTGTAGAAGGAAAATAAATTCCAGATACCAGGGCCTCCGCTTGGGTTGCCAGGGGGCGTGGCCCACCTGCAAACCACCACAGGCCCCTCTCTCAGGCCGCCCCATGCCCCAAGGGAACCCCACCCTGATCAGGGACACCCTTCAGGGCAAACCAGCTGGCCCCCACCCCTGTACCAGGCCTCTATCCTATCTAATAAAAGAGTACTATGCAGATTGATCATCACTGCAACACACAATATAGCTGCCCCCATGTGGTCAAAGATCCTGCCCTCATGTGGACACAAGATGGCCACCACAAGATGGCCAGCAAGAGAGGGCAGTTGGGAGGCACCCGGCCTGCAAGGGAGGGCAGTTGGAGGTGATCAACCCTGCAGAGAGGGCAGTTAGGGGTAACCAGGCTGGCAGAGGAGGGAAGTTGGGGGCAAACAGGCTGGCATTGGAGTGGTTAGGGGGTGATCAGGCTGGCAGGCAGAAGTGGTTAGGGGCAATCAGGAAGGCAGGCAGGCAAGCGGTTGGGAGCCAGCATTCCTGGATTGTGGAGAGGGATGTCCGACTGCCCATTTGGGATCGGGCCTAAACGGGCAGTCGGACATCCCTTGAGGGGTCCCACATTGGAGAGGGTACAGGCTGGGCTGAGGGACAACCCCCCCCTCCATGCACGAATTTCGTACACCGGGCCTCTAGTCATTTATATGATGTACTACAGGAATGTAAGATGTTAATAACTGGTAAAAATAGATGTGAGGTATCCTAGCCAGTGTTGCTCAATGGTTGAGCTTCAGTCTATGAACCAGGAGGCCATAGTTCAATTCCCAGTCAGGGCACATGCCTGGGTTGCAGACTTGGTACCCAGTGTGGGGATGTGTAGGAGGCAGCCAATCAATGATTCTCTCATCATTGATGTTTCTACTAGTATTTCTTTTTCCCTCTCCCTTCCTCTCTGAAATCAATAAAAAAGTGTATATATATATATATATATATATATATATATATATATATATAGTGAATGTGAGGTAAATGATAATCCTCTGTACTATCTTTGTAATTTATCTATAAATCTAAACCAAAAAGTTATTAAAGTAATAATTATTATTATTATAGATTTAATACCTAAATCTTTACATCTCTATTTTCTATTTCCTGCAAAATATTTAATTCTGTTCCATGCAAACTGAGAAAGTGTATTAGACCCATTCCTGGCCTCACTTCTACTCCTATGTGTTAGGTCAGTGCCGAGAGGAACCAGGCCAAATTAAATTAAAAACAAACATTTATAAATTTATTGTCACATCTGTGAACAGCAAGGCTGAGACCAAAATGGTGTCAGCCAGCAAGACTTGGGAGGGTGGTGTATTTGTATGTTTTTTGTGGTTTTTTTTATGTGGGTCGAGGCTGGCAGTTAAGCTGGATGCAAGTGCAGGTATTTGCAGGGAGCTGGGTCTAGAGCTGCTCTTGGCCACCTAGCTGTCTCTTGTGATACCTGAAATGAGAATAACAGGAAAACCAAATGAAGAGAGGGCAGGAGCCCCGAGTTGGGCAAAATGGAAAAATACTGAGCGCAGGGGAGAAACTGAGCACAGGAGAGGTACGGAATATACCTAACACTATGCAGTTCATATCAGGATGCTTAATTCCCTCTTCCTTAAAAAAATGAAAAATGAAAAAAAAACACAAAAAAAAACGTATTTGCCGTGTAAAATCCAAACTTTGAATTGACCTCCCAATCCTTCTCTTTTCTATACTTGAGAACTAATCTCTACAAGGAAAAAAACACACACACCACCAAGATAACTATTTGGATCCCAAATAACTTCCAACACTTTAGCATGAAGTTTTAGGGGATATTCTTACCCCTTTGCACATTTTTACATCCTTTGTACTTTCGTTGCCCCTGAGGATGAAGAGTGCCCCCTTCTCTCAGCCATTGTTTCCATGCCTGCACACGCTTCCCTTCTTTCTGGTATCCTCAGATACTCAGATCGCCAAAATCTTTTCTGTTGTCCATGGAGTCGGCAATTCTCCTCTACTCACAATTTCCTCAACTTCCAAAGTTGTCAAAATATACTCATCAAATAAAACCTACAGCCACCAGACAACAATAGCAATTAAATAAATGGATAAGCACACATTTCCTCTCTATTTCCTCATTTTCTTTTCATTGATTGTCTTTAATTAATGTATCTTATACATTTGAAATCTATTATTCCTTTCTTAAACATAGATCAAATGCACTATTAAAATTATTAACAAAATATCTCAAATAATAAGGTCACTAAAAAAAAAGGCAATAGAAAGAAGCAATTTTGCATTTACAATGCAGTATAAAATGAAGACTAAAGAATATCTTGTACTTAAAAATCATTGCATCAGTAAAGCCACCTAAACATTTTCTTTTTTTTCCTGTTAATGTAAAATGGGTTCATATTTTTTTAAAAACCATAAAATTTATTTTTCTCTTAGGGTTTACTCTTGTTACAACAAAGCAGCTAACAACAAATAAGAAATTTCAAAATAAATATGTGAACACATGAAATTTTTTTGTATCTCTCACAAACTATTGTTTTAGTGACTTTTATGACATTTTAAATTAATCTTTTTAAAAGCATAGGATTTCTCCTATTTCAAGGAAGACTTCCCGTATCTGTCATAATTCAAGAAATATGAACCAAGATACTTTATTACATTTTAGCTTTATATTACATAATAACATTGCAAGGATGTTCCTGGCATTGATATGAAGTTTGAGAATTAGGAATGACATGACTGATTAGAGCATTATTGTAGGTTGCATGATGTGAGAGAAGTTGGTAAAACAATACTAAGTCCTTAGCTTTCCTATATTGTTCCGGGAAAAGATGCACTTGGTATTCTTTTACCTCCTTTTTTATATACATATGTACATGCATATATATCTATTTTTTTTCTTGTTTAAGTGGCAAGTATGGCAGTTATGCTAGGGCAGAAAATGTAGCTCCCTTTATCATTATGTCCCCCTTGTTATATACTGTTTCATGCTTTTTTGACCTCTCACCCAAATAGCAAATTCTGAACTAAGGACTCCTTAATTCCGAGTACCTAGTTTACTGCTAGGTTTTGAGTAAGTTTGAAAGGCATTTAATTTCAGTCTTTTATAATTTAACTTAATGAAAAACCAGTAAATGCAATGAATCCCATGTTGGAAATTAACTCTAAAAATATTTGATTTTATAAGGGGGGAAACCTTGGACATTTCTTAGATTCAATTTATCATTAATAGATACTCTAATTGATGTGCTTAAGCATTTGGTTTATTTTATGCAGACTTATTTGAAACGTATTCATTAACTTGAATATTAAGAAGTATAGTGAAGTTTTCTTTCCTTTTCTTTTTGGGTTTGTTTTACATATTTTTAGCCTACAGGCCATGGTATAGACATATTGATATTGATAAAACTGAGTTCACTGAATGTGAAGTGTGGGTGTGCATCTGAGATGTGCTAGAAAAGGCTTCATGCACAAAGCCTGTAGGAGCAATCTGTTCATGTCCAAAATAGCATTCCTGTTCCTTGCCTTGTGGTTCCAGGTATGAGACATATGGACTCCATTTCTATGTATATCTGAGACTGTAACTCAAATCAAAATAAAACGTTCCTCTTCCTTCTGTTTATCATCAAAACAAAAATAATGTGTCATTTTCTTATTTAAATTTTATTTTCATTTTATTTTTTAAGCACAGTGTTCATCTGACATTTTAAATCATACATTATAGTAAAAGCTCAATGTTTAAATGTCTTTTCATGTGCTACAATATTTGAAGTTCTTTTTAAACTGAAATTTAAAAATATATAATGATAGTTTAATAATTTTGTATAATTAGACTAATTATTCAATAGTTTTTATTTTATGAAAATTATACATGTTTTGTAATAATATTTTAAATACTTAAAATCCTAAAATTTTCAAGTCTTTTCTCACTTTTAACAAAAAATATCCAGTAGTTGTAAAACACTGTATATTATACTTCTCCATCTTATCTCTAACATATGTTCATCTCTAATTTACCAAAGTGTGAACACTAACTTCCAGCAATTCATGTGCAGAGCTCACGTTAATCTTTTTTTTTTTTTCAAATTCTTCAGAAGAGATGGAGAAAATTTTCTTTAATTTAGGTACTCTTCACATCAACATCTAATAAAACCTCGTGCTTGATGATCTTATTTAACAGAAGATAAATTGATAGGCTATGGGGAAAAGCTTTTAAATTTCCAATCAATTTCATTGTCCATTGGACAGAGATGCCAAAGGTGTCAGGCAGGTACAGTGTCTGATGCGATGGGGAAGGAAGCGCAACAAGACAATGTTCTGAGGCTTTATTTTTAATATCTCCCAATTGATCAGGAACTACGAGTTTGCTTCCCTTCCTAATGGTCATTTTCTAATTTCCTCATTTTCTTTCATTCTTTTTTCACTTCTCCTTATTACATACATATTCTCTGTTTTATTACTCTCAATATCACCCATTGAAATACAAATATCCTATCTAATAATAGAGTAGTATGCAAATTAACCGTACCTCCGCGACAAAATGGCGGCCCCCATAGCCACAAGATGGCGGTGACCAGTACGCTAAGCTCCGCCGGAGTTCCCCAGTCCCAGGGAGGACTGCCGCTGAGAGCCGGGCAGCTCGGGGTGTCCGGCTGGGAGGCGTCCGCGCCCCCACGCCGCCATCGCCACCCGGAGGCCGCCCGGGGTGTCCGGTTGGGAGGCGTCCGCGCCCCCAGGCCGCCATCGCCACCCGGAGGCCGCCCGGGGTGTCCGGCTGGGAGGCGTCTGCGCCCCCACGCCGCCAACCCCTCCGGGAGGCCGCCCGGGGTGTCCAGCTGGGAGGCGTCCGCGCCCCCACGCCGCCATCGCCGCCCGGAGGCCGCCCGGGGTGTCCGGCTTGGAGGCGTCCGCGCCCCCACGCCGCCAACCCCTCCCGGAGGCCGCCCGGGGTGTCCGGCTGGGAGGCGTCCGCGCCCCCACGCCGCCATCGCCGCCCGGAGGCCGCCGGGGTGTCCGGCTGGGAGGCGTCCACGCCCCCATGCCGCCATAAGCGCCCGGAGGCCGCCCGGGGTGTCCGGCTGGGAGGCGTCCGCGCCCCCACGCCGCCAACCCCTCCGGGAGGCCGCCCAGGGTGTCCGGCTGGGAGGCGTCCGCGCCCCCACGCCGCCATCGCTGCCGGAGGCCACCCGGGATGTCCGGATGGGAGGCGTCCGCGCCCCCAAGCTGCCAACCCCTCCGGGAGGCCGCCCGGGGTGTCGGGATGGGAGGCGTCTGCGCCCCCACGCCTCCAACCCCTCCGGGAGGCCGCTCGGGGTGTCCGGCTGGGAGGCGTCCACGCCCCCATGCCGCCATCGCCGCCCGGAGGCCGCCCGGGGTGTCCGGCTGGGAGGCGCCCAGGACCCCACGCCGCCATCCCCTCCCGGAGGCAGCCTGGGGTGTCCGGCTGGGAGGTGCCCAGGACCCCACGCCGCCATCCCCTCCTGGAGGCAGCCCGGAGTGTCTGGCTGGGAGGCGTCCCGACCCCACGCCTCCAATGCCTCCCATAGGCAGCCCGGGGTGTCCGGATAGGAGGCGCCCAGGACCCCACACTGCCATCCCCTCCTGGAGGCAACCCGGGGTGTCTGGATGGGAGGCGCCCTCAACCCCACGCCACCAACCCCTCCCAGAGGCAGCCCTAGGTATCTGGCTGGGAGGCACCCGCGCCCCCCAGGGAGCGAGTCAAGTACTGATGATTCTACCAAAGGAAAAGTTTAGAGAAAGAGAGGATAGAAAAGGAATAGAAGGAGAAAAGTAAGAAAGGACAAAAGATGAAACATCAAGCAAAAGAAAGAGAAGAAAAAAAGGAAGAAACAACCACAGGATATCACCTTTCAAAGTGTCATGAAATTCCTGTTTAAGGAGTTTATTTTATGATTCTTTTAGTTTGGGTTTACATTTTTACTGTTTTGTCAAGACCGCAGCAGGTACACTGTCCAATATGTTTTTTTTAAATAAATTTTATTGATTTTTTTTTACAGAGAGGAAGGGAAAAGGATAGAGGCTAGAAACATCTATGGAGAGAGAAACATCGATCAGCTGCCTCCTGCAGTATGTGCCCCCAACCAAGTTACATGCCCTTGACCAGAATCGAACCCGGGACCCTGAGTCTGCAGACCGACACTCCATCCACTGAACCAAACCAGTTAGAGCTGTCCAATATGTTAAAGAAAAAACCCTATCTAATAAAGAGAGAATATGCAGGGGAGGGCATTTGGGGGTGACCGGGCTGTCAGGGGAGAACAGTTGGAGATGATCTGGCTGGCAGGGGAGCAGTTAGGCGTCGATCAGGCTGGCAGGGGAGTGGTTAGGGCAGTGATGGCGAACCTATGACACGCGTGTTAGCACTGACACACGTAGCCATTTCTGATGACACGCGGCAGCATGCCGAGGATGAAACATTTGCTGCTCCTGAGGATGAAACATTTGCGACTAGAGTCTTGGAGTTAGTTTTTTCCTCAAAGTGACACACTACCCGAGTTATGCTCAGTTTTTTGGCGAAGTTTGACACACTAAGCTCAAAAGGTTCCCCATCACTGGGTTAGGGGGTGATCAGGCTGGCAGGCAGAAGTGGTTAGGGGCAATCAGGCAGGCAGGCGAGCAGTTGGGAGCCAGCAGTCCCGGATTGTGAAAGGGATGTCTGACTGCCTCTTTAGGCCCGATCCCTGTCGGGCCTAAAGAGGCAGTCAGACATCCCCCGAGGGGTCCCAGATTGGAGACTGTGCAGGTTGGGCTGAGGGACACCCTCTCCCAGTGCACAAATTTCGTGCACCGGGCCTCTAGTTATATCATAACTATCTAAATAATTTCCACAACACTTTTACTACTTTTACTAGCCTTGTTAGCTATATTATTTTCTATCATAACTTTTCTTTATATTGATTGACTTCTAAATTTGAACTTCAATATTGAAGTTTGCCAGATAAATGTTTTATCTGAGAATATATTTACTGAGTTCTTGATATAAGTCATACAGTATTGATACTACTTTTTGTAGTTGGTATCATGACCATTTTAAAAGTTCCTATTATATAAAAAGCATATAGTAAACTATTATCAGAGCCTTAAATTTGATGACTTGCCTGACCAAAGAGTAAAACCATAAATCCTGCAGTCAGCAACTGACCTGTTTCAGCCAGAGAGGAGCCTGTCCCCCAGCGGTACATGTTCAGAGGGCTCTAGAGCCCTCCCAGATCCAGCGGGATGGTCTTCAGAGGACATTGCTCTGAATTCTTTGCTGAGGACCCAAGACCCTGTACAAGATCACAGGTCCACAGTAACTACCGTAACAAGTATTAAGTCCCTTAGTGCCACAGCCACTTTAGTAAAAGCTTTCTGCGGTAGTGTGGAGCCAGTCTGTTTCTGTACTTTGGAAATATGTTCAGGTGGTGAAGATGTAAAGCATAAATAAGTTTTATTTCTTCCATCCATTCAATGCCAGAGAGAGACCTGTGTGCCAGAGAGGGTCAATGGTACCAAAAAGAAAATTCCATGTCAAAATATTGAGTCCTCAGTTCTAGATGTCTTCATGTTAAACTTTTATTTTTTTAATGAGGAGCACAAAGGTCCTAATCTGACCATTGCTCCAACATGCAATAGCCAAAACCACATTGCTATGACAACCCCTATGTGTCTCTACCTCTCCATCTTGGAGATTATTTATACTCAACCTCAGAGCTCCTTTTACTCCCTCTGACAGTCATTATGGTAGTCTACACCGTACTCAGCAATCCATATTTCTTTTTAAAAAAATATATTTTATTGAGTTTTTACAGAGAGAAAGGGAGAGGGATAGAGAGTCAGAAACATCGATGAGAGAGAAACATGGATCAGCTGCCTCCTGCACACCTCCTACTGGGGATGTGCCTGCAACCAAGGTACATGCCCTTGACCGGAATCGAACCTGGGACCTTTCAGTCCGCAGGCCAATGCTCTATCCGCTGAGCCAAACCGGTTTCGGCAGCAATCCATATTTCTCATCAGTCCAGCCCACTTTCCTGTTCATGGATCAGCATCGACAGCTTTGATGTTCTATTTCTGACCCTGTTGGGAGGAAACAGGAGCAGGGCTTGTGGGACAGGGTTTATAAAGTCTACAGGAATGCACAGTAATGCCCTAGCCTTCACATTCACTCATCACTTACTGATTTATCCAGAGCAGCTTCCATTCATGGAAGCTCCATTCATGATATATGGGTATACAGGTTTTATCTTTCATGACATATTTTACTGTACCTTTGCTATGTTTGTATATGTTTAGATACACAAATACCATTCAGTACAATAACACTGTACAATCTTGTACCCTAGGAGCAGTAGACTACACCATAAAGCCTCGGTGTGTAGTAGGCTATGTCCTCTAGGTTTAAGTACACTCTATGACGTTCCCACAAGGAGGAATTGCCTAATGACACATTTCTCAGAATGTATCCCTATCATTAAGTGGTATGTGACTGTATTGGGGAAAGCCAAGTGAAGGATACATGAGATACCCTGGTATTATTATTTTGTAACTTTTTGTGATTCTGTAACCATTTCAATAGTTTTAAAAAACTAAATAAAGGCATATAAACTATAATTTTGTTTGTTTTGTTTTGGTTTTTTAGACATATTTTGTTTCTTTGAACGTTTACCAAAGTCACTGAATTAAATTACAGCTTTCAGTGTATATAAAGGAAATCACTATCTTTATTTACTTATTTTTTTTTTACAAAACAC